>NC_073303.1:196882946-197007892 GCF_027595985.1 Sorex araneus
CCCCCAGGACTGCTGGGAGTCCCCCCTGAGCACAGATCTGGAAGTAGCCCCTGAACTCCATCGAGTGTGGCCCCCAAACCACAACCAGCAAAGAGCGAGCAGATGTAGTGGGCGAGAGAATCTCATTCTATCACCTGTTGTTCGTCGATTTACTTGAGCGGGCACCAGTAACGTCTCTATTCCTCCCAGCCCTGAGAGTTTAGCAGCCTCTCCTTGTGTCTTTCCCAATGTTTGGAGGCTCTTTCAGGTCAGGGGAATGAGACCTACTGTTACTGTTTTTGGCATATCGAGTATTCCACACGTAACTTGCCAGGCTCTGCCCGTGCGGGTGCAAAAGGATAGTCAGGTTATTTTTGAGTCACATAAACAGGATCTTTTCAAGGTTCAGGAGTAAAAAATGGCTCTAAGTCACTGCTTTGGAGCACTGTTTCCCAGCAGCGTCATCTTCATGAAGAGTGATCTAACCTGTATTTGAAACTAACTGATCAATCAAGACTTCAACAATGCGAAATCCCGAGTCCTTTTTAGTCTAACCACCGTGCATGCAGGATGGCATAAGGATTTATGGAAAGAAGTCATTCTAAGATGGGTGAAATGTGCCCATCAGAGAGAGAGAGAGAGAGAAAGAGAGTGAGAGAGGGGATGGCCACGGCCCCCTTAGCACCACCAGGTATGATCTTGATGACCCCCAAGAAAGAAAGAAAGTGGGAAAGGGGAAAGATTATTACTTGTACAAACCTTTTAAGAATGGGTCCATGTCTACAACAGTGCTAATGATTCTGGTTCTGACGAACACTGTGACCTCCCCACCACTAAAGTGTCCACGACCCTCCACCATGGTCCTTCTGTCACCAAGATTCTGTTGGCACAGGAAATGACAGGGGATAGGGACTCCATGGTGTCAGCCACGCTCAGAACCCAGACCGGTGAGTAACACGGTGAGGGCTGGCGTTGGCTCCTTGCTTTGGGTTTTTTCCTTTAAACCCAACCCTAGCTCACATCACGGAGACCCGGAAACCCCAGGCTCCTGAGGTGCCACCTCAGAGGGACATTTGCTAGGTATGTGGCCCCGGAAGTAGATCTATGCTTCATCTGCCAACATACCTGCCATGGGTCCCTGGCAGGGCAGAAGGGACAGGAGGGGAAATCAGATGGACGTCAGTGGTCACTCAGGGATGTGGTGGGTTGGAGATGAAAGGAGATCCCAAAACATGCAACTCCAAAACATGGGTCTGAGTGTACAAGGATGCTATCTCCCCCCTACACACATATATGCACCACCCACATACACACATGTGCATGCACTCGAGCCATGGGGGAAAATCTCCCCCTGATAAAGACCACAAGGCAATTCCTGCAACCCAGCACCAGACCAGAAATGAAGGCGAGCAAGCAGGAAGGAGAAATCTGGGTTGGCGGACAGGTGCTCCTGTAAATAAAGCAAGTTCAGAATGAAAGAGAGGAAAAGAGGGAGAGAAAAAGGGAGAGAGGGAGAGGGAGAGGCTTAGGCAGAGACATAGAGAAAGACACAGGGCAGACAGAAAGATCAATGGAAACGCAGAGAGAGAAGCAGATGAAGACACTGAATCAGAGGCCTACAGAGAAAGAAAAGCTGAATAGAAAAATGGCACACACAGAGATGAACAGGCGAAGGGAACGAGACAGACAGGAAGACAAGTTTGAAATCCAAGCAACCAGCCCTTCCCGCCCGCTTCCTGAATGGGGTTTCAGCGTCCTGAGCAGCTCGAGGCATCTCCCTTGAGTGCTAAGAGACCTCAGGCGATGAGCGATTCTGCATTCTTGGTTGTTGGTTTCTTTTTTGGGGGGGGCGGATTTTTGGGTCACACCTGGCAATGCACAGGGGTTACTCCTGGCTCTGCACTCAGGAATTACTCCTGGCGGTGCTCAGGGGACCATATGGGATGCTGGGATTTGAACCCGGGTCGGCCGCGTGCAAGGCAAACGCCCTACCCGCTGTGCTATCGCTCCAGCCCCGGTTGTTCGTTTCTGCTTGGGGTCCATGCCCGGTGGTGCTCAGGACTTAGTCCTGGCTCTGTGCTCGGGGATCACTCCTGGAGGTGCTGGGGGAAACATGGATTCAACCCGGGTCAGCCACGTGCAAAGCCAGCACCTTACCCGCTGGATTTCTCAGGTCCTCATTTTTTTTTTTAACTGAGTCACTGTGAGATAGACCCTAAAAAAGCTGTTCATGATTAGGTTTCAGTCATACAGTGTTCCAACACCCATCCCTCCACCAGTGTACATTTCCCAGCACCAGTGTCCCCAGGTTCCCGCCCATCACCCACCTGGCCTCTCTCTGTAGCAAATAATACTTCTCTCTCTCTCTCTCTCTCTCTCTCTCTCTCTCTCTCTCTCTCTCTCTCTCTCTCTCTCTCTCTTTCTCTCTCTCTCTCCCTCCCTCCCTCCCTCTCTCCTCCCCCCTCTCTCTCCTTCTCCTTTTGGACATTGTGATTTGCAATACAGGTACTGAAAGGCTATTGTGTATGTCCCTTTACCTACTTTAACACTCAATTCTTGTCCAGCATGATCATCTTCAACAATTATTGTCATCATACGCCAGTTTGACATGCACCTTCTCTAGCTCACCTGCCCCCCACCCCACACACACTGTGGTGGATCCCAACCATTGGCCCGTCCTCCTAGCCCCTGTTTCCCTGGCCGTGGCAGCTGGTCTTCTACTCTATATTTCTATATACCCCAAATGAGTGCAGCCATTGTAGGTCTTCCATCTCCTTTCGGGCCCTCATTCTCGAGCAGCCCAGGACAGCGGCCCACCATGCAGCCCCCAGCACCAACGCATCAGGGGCTCTGAAGAAGCTCCAGCCTGAGAAGCGCTTTTGCTCAGCCGCCCCCAGAGTGTTGGAACACCCCTCCCGAGCACAAAGCCTCCAAACGGCCCTTCCCTTCCACTTGCACCCCTGTATCTGGGTCTCCTCTATGCTCTATCCAGGCTGCCCTCGGCCACCCTCCCCATACACATGCACACAGACGCACACACAAGCACACACGTGTGTGCACACTCACACATGCATGTACACACATGTACACACGTGCACACATGTGCACACACGCACAACCCACATGTGTGCGCACATGTACACACATACACACGCACATACATAGGCACACACACATACACATGCACACACATAGGCACACACGCACACACACATGCACACACACACATGCACACACATGCACGCGCACACACACACGCACCCGAGCCCGTCTTTTGCGCATCTCCCCCGCACTGGCTCCTGGCTCTCTGGACGTCACTCACGGCTTTCCTCTGCCCACTTCCTCCAGCCTGGGAGCCCGAGGGGCCTCGTTGAGGCTGCTTCCGAGGGCTGGCAGATTTCTGAAGCCAAAAGGAAAAAAAAAAAAACCACCCGAGGAAGAAAGGATGGCAGTTTGACACAGCACTGTCACCGCTAAAACGGGCCCTGCGCGTGACCCGGGCCTGGACAGCAAGCCGCATGCCCAACCACAGCTGAGCCCGCAGCTGTCATGGTTCACGGACCCCCGCTCCATGCTGAGTGACCAGATGCCTCTGTTTACGCAGCCCTCCTCCCAGCCGCCCGCCGCCCGCCTGCCCGCACTTCATCTGTCTGAGCAGTCTTGCCTTTCCTCCCCCACCCCTCTCTCTCTCTGCACACACGCCTCCCGCCCGGCACTGAAGGTGGGCGGGGGCAAGGGGGGTCTCTTTTCAAGTTTGCACCCTGAGAACAAAGTAGAAGACGGAGAAGGAGAAGGGAACTCACCCGGAGTCTTTGATTCCTGCCACCAAAGAGTCGGGGGGGGGGGGGGGAGGCCCCGGAGACCCGCCCAGGCCCCCAGCAGCCCTCTCTGCCTGCCTTCTTTGCTCAGTCTCGCTGCTACAGTTGTTTGGGGTTAGTGGTAGGAAGACCCCAGGCAGAAGCGCCAGGCCTCACCTTGCTGGCGAAATCCATCTCCTTGGCGGCCTGCGAGGTGGAGGCAGGGAGAAGAGAGCCCAGCGGGCCACAGCCTCCGTGCAGGTCTGGCTTTGGGATTTTTGTCCTCTTCTCTTCCCTTTGCTGATCTGTGGCAGCTGCAGTGATGGAGGGTCACGGACTTTGTTATGGTGTGTGCTGTGCTGTGTGTATGTATGCGCGTGCATGCGTGCGTGCGTGCGTGCGTGCGTGCGTGTGCAGGTGGAGGTGCTGTATCTCTGGGGTTGCACTCGGCATTTGGGGAGGTGCTGGGGATTACACTGGAGGCCTCGAGCATGGAAAGCTGGAGTTTGTGGGGCCACATTCCGGGATCCGTGGCTCCAGCAGGACCCTGGCTCCAGCGAAGACTGGGGTTGGTGATTTGAATAAGACTTCGTTGACACATGCTCCTTCTCCTTTGCTCCCACCAACCTCAGGGATCCTCCCCTCTGTCCCCCACTGCAGAGAGGACTGGTAGCCTCTTTTCTGTCATGAGGGGATCAAGAGTTTGGGGTTTTTTGTTTTGTTTTGTTTGTGGTTTCTTTCTTTTTTTCTTTTTCTTTTCTTCTTTTTTTTTTTTGTTTGGGGTCACATCTGCTGACAATCAGGAGTTACTCCTGGCTCTGCCCTCAGCATGCTTGGGGGAACCATATAAGATGCGGGGGTTCGAACCCAGGTTGGCTGCCTGTAAGACAAGTACCCTACCCGCTGTTCTATGGCTCCAGCCCCAGGGTTAAGCCTTGATGAGTTGCACACACAGACATTATCACAGAGATAAATAACAGGGACGCTTAGGAGAGCTCAAAGTTTTCTCTCCCCAGATGCCAAATAACACATTGGAATACAAGCCTTCTCGGGAAACCAGGCAAGAGAGCAGGACCCCCATCCTGAGAGTATAAACAGAAGAAGGGCAACCCATCTCTGGTCCCCCAGAAAGTCTGGCCAGAGAGGGAAGCATGGTAAATTTTCACCAATAAGCACTTCTGGATTTCTGAATGTGACCTAGTCTCTGCCTTATGGAAAGACCCTCATGACAGCCTCTGGGAAGCTAACACCCATTCCTCAGGGTACGAGGGACAAGTGATACTTGTTGAAAAAGTAGTGCTAGAGGGACCGGGGGGGGGGGGGTGGAGGGGAGAGAGAGAGACAGAGACAGAGACAGAGAGACAGAGACAAAGAGCTACCTCAGGAGGAAGAACAAGGGCTGGAATGTGCCTTGGAAGCATGAGATCTGGGTTTGATCCCTGGCATCACAAAACTAACCAACAACCCCATCAAACAAGTTAGAACCTACCCCCCCACCACCACATGTGAGACCTAGAGCTTGATCCTCAGCACCCCCAGATGGAGTAAGAGATCTCTGAGTAAGATGGGGGTGGGGCCCTGGGTCTTTCCAAATGGCCCTCTAAGCCTGATGGGATCCTTGAAGCACCTAGAATGTTGAGTGCTAATAGTACTGGGACTGAATTACAAAATATTATAAAGACACAACTGGATTATTGAGCAAAGAGCAGCTAGTATCTTTGAGGTCACTGAAAGATGACCTCAAAGATGACCTCAAAGGGGGAGGTTTCACTGAAGGTGTCTTCAGAGCTGCATCTTGAAGAGTTCAAAGGAAAGCAGGGAGTGGGATCATGTAGAGGGGCTGTGGGAGGGGGATTGCATGTGCTGTAAATGGTCTGAAGTGTTGCAGATCGAGGGTAGAAAGACTCCAGCTACGCCCAGGGTGCTTTCTGATAAATGTGCTAAAGGCTCAAGGTGGCCTCTCCAATGAGAATAGGGTGTGAGGGCCCCAAGGTCACGTAACCCATGAGCTTTTGAGAGCAACGTGTTTAGAACGGGACACTTGTCTGTCCATGAACATCCACCACAGACATAGTTTAGGACATGCAACCCTTGAGATCCCTGAGACTAACACGCATGCCACAGAAGAGAAAACACATCTAAGGAGCAAATTATGTGGATGACGCAAATAGCCCAATGATATTTAGAGTGGGAGTGATGCATGCAAAATTTCCCAAGTTCTTTTGGTGAACTCGACAGGTAGCTGGGTTCATCTGTACTCCCTATCGACCTGCTTATAGCACCACTGCTTAAAACCATGTTGTTTTCCAAACGATGCCCTGTCAACAGTGAGAGTGATTTTAAATTATTGATAGATGTATAAGTTTAACGTTCCCCCCTTGCTGGAACTCAAAGGTGTCAGCGCAAAAGCAACAAACAAAACAGCTTTGTCCATTTTGGCAAGATGCCAGTTGTAAAGTGAGCTGCCCACACGTGGCACTGCTTGCACAGGTGGACAGATCCTGCCCGAGGACCCTGACCATACATGGTCCCTTGTGAAAATAGAAGTTTAACATGGAAGTTACAACTCCCCATACATGCTTTACTCACACTGAGTCCAAAATACAGCACAAACATTGACTAATTAGTCCCCATTATGACCCCTGGATGCCCTGAGAAGCTCTGGTATCTTCCCCGGGGAACCCCCACAGCTGAAGAATTTTGTTCTTTCTGATCAGTACATCCTTATGCCACACTTTCCAAAACAAAAACAAACAGCCGAACAACCTAGGGGACCTAGAATTGTATCATACTTGGTCATCTATTCTTTCTCTCTCTCTCTCTCTCTCTCTCTCCCCCCTCCCTCCTTTCTCTCTCTCTTATAAAAATATAGAGGGCTTTTTTAAAGTCTTCATTTTAATGTAGACAAAAGCCACAACTGATATACAATTCCAGGACTGAAATTAATTGAATAACTAAGCTCCAATATTAAAATCAGTAAGTATAAAACTTAAATTTTTTAGGTGAAAATTGTTACATCGGATCACAAGGTCATTTGGTCCCTGTCTAAGAATTCATTAAATGGTCCGCTGCTAGTTGAGCCTTCTGTGTTATTGTTTTTGTTTGTTGAGTTTCATTGGCTTCCATGTTAC
This sequence comes from Sorex araneus, assembly GCF_027595985.1. NCBI lineage: Eukaryota > Metazoa > Chordata > Mammalia > Eulipotyphla > Soricidae > Sorex > Sorex araneus. Next base: position 196,889,854 of record NC_073303.1, read on the forward strand.
TTTCCTATCTGACTTGGTGTGCCCCTAACTGGAATGTCGGTATTGAGGAACTAGGGGGTGCTGAGCAGTCCGGAGACTTCAGACTCTCTGATCTGAACAGGAGTACCTAACACAGGAGTACCTAAAATTCTTCCTAGTTTGGCATCTCTGCAGAGAGTATTGGTGAGGCCGGGGTTGAGCCTTTGGCATGGCTGCCGCAGTCGGGTGTGGGTGTGGCTATTGGGGCAGGTACTTGGCCCACCCGCCACCCCTAGGACATCCAGGTTTTCAGCCTGAGGGACCAGCATATCCATGAATTTTAGCTGCTTGGCGTGCATCTCCTCAGAGGTCTAGTCAGAAGTCTGTAGAGCAGGGCTGGGGGTGAGTCCACATGGCAACGGCTGTAGGAAGTGGGCCTAGAAGATCTTTTTTAAATATATAAACATAGTGATCTTGGGGTTTGAGTGACCAGTCACTCACCCTACTAGTGTTTCAGCACCAAGGATAACTCCCAAGCTTTGGAGAATTCCAAGGGGCCAGTATCAAAGAGAGGGCTCATCTGAAGGCCAAGAAAACCCGCCCAGCAAGAAAAGTACCTTGGGCCCTAGATTTGTTCGAGTAGGCACCAGTAATGTCTCTCATTGAGAGACTTATTTACTTAGTTACTGTTTTTGGCATATCCAATACACACGGGTAGTTTGCCAGGCTCTGCCATGCGGGCTCCATACTCTCGGTAGCTTGCCGGGCTCTCCAAGAGGGGAGGAGGAATAGAACACGGGTTGACAGCATGAAAGGAGAAAGCCCAACCTCTGTGCTATGGCCAGAGGGTGAACTAAATGGAGGGGTGGGAGAGGGGTAAGAAGACCTGGCCAGGAGGGAAGGGGGCAACTGTTAGGAATCTTGGACGTATCAGGGGTACAGGGGTGTGTTATATGCCACGGATCCATCAATGCTGTAAGCGTGGATCCCAACCCCCCAAAATCAAACTGAGAAATGTGCCTGTTAAAGAGACATAATGGGGAATGGGAGGGAACCTGGGGACATGGGTGAAGGATGACACTGGTGGTGTGATTGGTATTGGAACATTATTTGCCTATAAATTCTGGTGCCTCAATTAAAAAAGAAGAAAGGAAAAAATTTACCCCAAAGTCAGTTCCAACCTAGTGTTACTGCACTTGACTTCTTACAAGGAACAAAACTCTTCATATATATGTACAAATGCATCTAAAATGCAATCTACACTTAAATAATTGTCCTTCAGAAAACATAAAAGGCCCAGGCATCCGAGTGTATGAGGCCTCAGAGCTTGGCTGATCCTGGTACATCCACACAATGAAATACTACGGAGCCACCAGGAAAAACGAACTCATGAAATTTCTTTTAGTTGGATGGACATGGAGAGTATCATGCTGAGTGAAATGAGTCAGAAGGAGCGGGACAGACATAGAATAATTGCATTCACTTGTGACATATGAAAAAACATAGTATGGGACTAATATCCAAGGACAGGAGAAACAAGGGCCAGGAGGACTGGCCCATGGTTGGACGCTTGCCTCAAGGGCTGGGGGACAAGGCATTTGGGACAGAGAAGGGGCCACTGGAACAATGGCAGTTGGAAATGATCAGTCTGGATTAGAACTGAGCGCTGAGAGTGGGTAAAGGAATAAAAAAAGTGACCCCCCACTTTAGACTTCACAGATGGGTGATACTGAGCCCCAGAGAGATGGGAGGAGCCATTCTTGAGCTTTCAACTGACCACTCCTCAGAAACTGCTCAAATGTTAGAAAATTAGCTTTGTGCTGAAAAAATTCCATTCCTCTGCCTTGTTTTCCCCTGTTGATTAAAAAAAATTTTTTAATCAGTATGCTCACAAAAGAACATCTCTTTAGGGATTTATTACAAATTAACAACTTACAAAACTTTTTCTCTCCCCCTGCCCCCAGCACGCCCCCTCCCCCCAGCCTTAATAAGGTTCCCAGCGCCTGTGGTGCGGAGCTGTAAGTCCCACACCCGGTTCTCACGGTTAGCCTGGAAGGGGGCAGATTCTTCTTGTTTTCACGGTGAGGGAACCAAAGCAAAGGCGTCAGAGCGACTTGCCCAATGATACGCAGTGCTGACAATGGCAATAAGGATTCTCACCTGCTCTGACTTTTCTCAAACCCCCTCCCCAGACTGCCCCCAGGTCACTCACCATGCAGGAGTCAAGGGGGAGAGAGAAAGAAAAATGGGATTTTGTTCAAATTGCCCTGTATTTGTGTGCCCTTGACTTAGAAGGAAACAAGTCTTTCCTTTGAAAAGTACTTTGTGTTGTTTCTCTGTTTGTTTGTCTGGCGGCCACACCTGGCAGGGCTCAGGGCTTCCTCCTGGCAGACTCAGTTGACCATACGGGTGTCGGGGACTGAACCTGGGACAGCCACGTGCAAGGCAAAGGCCCCACCTGCTGTACCAGCACTCTGCCGTTTCCTTTGAGAAATACTTTCATGAGTCCCTTGGCTATAAAATGTCAGGGCTTGGGGCCAGATAAATAGTACAGAGAGGAGGATGCTTGCTTTGTGTGCAGAAGCCTGGGTTTAATCCCTGAGCACAACAAAAAGAAAACTAAAAGAAAATGAAAAAGGAATGAAAATGCAGTCTCAGAGTCAGGACTGATAGTACTTTGGGTAGGGCGTTTGCCTTGCATGAGGCCGACCCAGGTTCAATCCCCAGCATCCTGTATGGCCCCCCAGCATGGCCAGGAGTAGTTCCTGAGTGCAGAGCCAGGAGGAACCCCTGAGCATCACTGGGTGTAGCCCAAAAAGCAAAAAAAATTTTTTAAAATGCAGTCTCAGTTCTGAGATCAGGAACCAAGAGTTCTAAGAGAGGAGCAAAGCTTCAGGCTGTGCACGCCAGAAGGGTACTGGGGATGCCTCAAACCGGGAACCAAGGCACATTCCTGCACAGTGATACAGCTCGGCCTCTCCGGCCAGCCCAGAGCGCCTCACTCATCGCAGCCACACAAGTCTTTGGAGGCACTCTTAGCAAAGCCGCACTCTAAAGCAGAGTTCTGTAAAAACGGCTGCAAAAAATAACAACAGCAGCAAATTAGAACGACCTCGAGCCACCACCCAGCGACCAGAATGGCCCCAACCACTGCAGGATGCACATTTCCAAACAGTCACGATTCCAACAGTGATGGGTGACGGTAGCAGGAGCGAGCGCTGAGACTTCGTTATCGTTTCAGATCCCCCTGTCTGAGAAATGCTTCTGCTCCTTTGAACACTTCGCATCTCACTTATTTCCATCAGAACCACCAAACTTTTTATCTGCTTTCATTTTTCTCAAGCCTACAACCGGTCCCTCTCAAACATTTTACCCCACCAAGAAACGTTGGCTTGCTGATGTGGGAAACAACCTTAGTAATTCAGTTGTGTGATCTCTGGGCTTGACCTCACAAATGAAACAAAATGGACAAGGCTGAAGAAACGCAACTTTCGAAGGGACTGACCAATAACAACAACTATAGTCATAAAAATCTGTCACTGTCACTGTCATTGTCACTGTCATCCCGTTGCTCATCAACTTGCTTGAGCGGGCACCAGTAACATCTCCATTGTGAGACTTGTTTGTTACTGTTTTTGGCATGTTGAATACACCACGGGTAGCTTGCCAGGCTCTGCTGTGCAGGCAAGATACTCTCAGTAGCTTGTCGGGCTCTCCTAGAGGGACGGAGGAATCGAACCCAGGTTGGCCACATGCAAAGCAAACGTCCTACCCGCTGTGCTATCACTCCAGCTCCAGGCTCCAGTCATAAAAATAGAATCTTCAAACCCTGATGAGAGAGAGAGAGAGAGAGAGAGAGAGAGAGAGAGAGAAAGGGGTGTGTGTGTGTGTGTGTGTGTGTGTGTGTGTGTGTGTGTGTGTGTGTGTGTGTGTACAGGGGTTAGGGCACTTGCCTTGCTTGCTGCCGACCTGAGTTCCATCCTTGGCCCTGCCAGGAGTAGGCTCTGAGCCCAGCTGGCTGTGACCCCCAAAACCTGCCAAACAAACCCAAGCCAAGTGCTAGCGCAAGGACATTTCCTGCTCGAATCAAATGCACAAGGATCCAGAAGAATGGGTCAAATATAAACCTGTATTAGAAACAATGAAGGAAAATTATTTTCAGGTTTTTATGGAGTCAAGTCGGTCATATTTCACATTCTTGAGCTTGCTATTCCTTGGGGGCTTCTTCACCGGCCCTGGGAGGTATAAGCGGCATTTAGAAGAAATGCTCCCTGGACTCCTCGCTTGAGGCTGGGAGCAGAAGGCGCAAGGCCCATGGATCCCTCCTACGTCTTTGACATCATTAGAGCAGCAGCGTGGCGCCTACACCAGATGGAATCCTGGCGACCAAGAGCCTCCACAAGCAAGGCCCAAATATGCAGGTTCCATGACTAAATCTCCATGCCGCATGGCTGCAGAGGTGCCGGGCTGTCCCTCCCCAGCTCCCCGCCCACTCACGGGCCTGGTTGTGACACCCCCAATGTGCCTCCTGGCGCCATCTTAGCGCACCAACAGCCCTGGCCCAGAGACGCCCAGCTGAATCCCAAAATGGATTAGTGCCCTACGGAAACGTCTCTGGAACCCAGCGATCTACAATCCAGGATTCCAGAAGCACGCGGCCACTGCACCCATGATATTCAGAATGAGCAAGGGACAATAAATGATCTAGCACCGGCCCCTGGCAGGCAGGCAGGCTTGAATGGTGGTGGGAAAATTTGAGCAAATTTTGCCCAAAAGTAGAGAGAGAGTATTGGGGAAATTGCCTGCCACGGAGGCAGTGTGAGGACTGGGATGTGGCGGGGTTGGGGAGGGGAGATATACAGGGAACACTGGTGGTGGAAAGTGTGCACCGGTGGAGGGATGGGTGTTTGATCATTGTACAGCTGAGTACCGAGCATGAAAGCTTTGTAACTGTACCTAATGGTGATTCAATAATAATAATAATAATAATAATAATAATGTGGAGTTCATGCCCAACTCAATCAGCTTAATCAATAGCTGAATAAATAGTAGTACTCCTACATTTTAAAAAAGAAAACAGCAGAGCCAGGAGGATTGCCCCATAGCTGGAAGCCTGCTTCATGAGTGGAGGGGAGAAGGCAGATGGAATAGAGAAGGGATCACTAAGAAAATGATGGCTGGAGGAATCAGTCGAGATGGGAGATGTGTGCCTAAAGTAGATAACGGACCAAACATGATGACCTCTCAGTGTCTATGTTGCAAGCCGTAATGCCCAAAAGGAGAGAGAGAGAGAGTATGGGGAATATTGTCTGCCATGGAGGCAGGGGCAGGGCGGGGAAGCGGGGTATACCAGGGATATTGGTGGTGGGGAATGTGCACTGGTGGAGGGATGGGTGTTTGATCATTGTGTGATTGTAACTCAGACATGAAAGCTTGTAACTATCTCACGGTGATTCAATAAAATTTTAAAAAATTAAAAATTTTTAAAAGAACAAACTTTAAAAAAAAAAAAAAGGAAACAGCAGTGTGGGGCCAGTCCGCTTCCAAACAATCCAACATGTGCACGTTCTCTTCCGTCCACTCCTCTCCCTCAGGTCCAGGACTGTGTGAAAGCCCAGAGGTCGCACTCGCCTGTGTGGCTGGCCGGGACAGAAGGGGAAGGAACGGCTGTGAGTCTCACGGAGGCCGCGGCGGCGACAGAGTTCACCGCTCCCTGTGGCACCTGCCTTCCGCCCACCAGAGCCGTCAGTGCTGATTAGAGCCGGCCCTGTCAACGCAGGCCGAGGCGATCCCCTCTCAAATCCTGCCCAGACAGATTTTCTCTTTCCCCTCCAGTCACCCGAGGTCACGGAATCCACAGGGTGGACAAAACATGAAGGAGGAATTTTATGGGCCACTCGAGACACGCCGCCTCAGGCTGGAGCAAGCCTGCTGCTCCTGAACCCTCCTCGCCAACACCGAGCGCGGGCCACCCCTGCACTGCTCTGCTGCTCATTTGCAGCTCTGAGCCTCTTGCCGAACAAAGGCCATTTCCAAGGGGGTCTCTAGCCTTTGTGAGCGGCCAGCAGAGTCCTCTGAGGAGGAGCTGGGTGGTGGTCGGACACCGCCACGGTCAGCAGATGTCTGTGGTCTGAGTGGGTCGGGGAATTCCAGGGGGTGACAGAGAAGGGAAACCAGAAATTTGGGGGTGGGGATTCTTTTTTTTTTTTTCAATTGAATCACGGTGAGCTACAGATACACAGCTTTCATGATTGGGTTTCAGTCATACAATGCTCCAGCACCCATCCCTCCACTAGTGCACATTTCCCAACATCAGTGACCCCAGTTTCCCTCCAGCCACCCCCAACCCCCCAACCCAACCTGCCTCTATGGCAGTCACCTTTCCTCTCTCTCTCTCTCTCTCTCTCTCTCTCTCTCTCTCTCTCTCTCTCTCTCTCTTTCTCTCTCTCCTCTCTCTCTCTCTCCTTTTGGGCATTGCAGTTTTCAATACAGATACTGAGAGTCCATCATGTTTGGTCCTTTACCCACTTTCAGCACACATGTCTCCCATCCAGAGCAATCCCCTCGCAAATAATTTCTCTGCTGTGCATGGAAATGCTCATAAACATACATGATTTTCCTTTAAAAAAAAAAGCTCCTAAACATGTATAAATCATTACATCACCTGAGCTGGAGTGATAGCACAGCAGGGAGGGCATTTTCCTTGCACACGGCTGACCTGGGTTTGATTCCCAGCATCCCATATGGTCCTCTGAGCACCACCAGGGGTAATTCCTGAGTGCATGATCCAGGAGTAACCCCTGTGCATAACCGGGTGTGACCCCAAAAAAGCAAACAACAACAGGAACAACAACAAAAAAACATTACATCACCTTCATTGTGCTTTGCATAAACTCAGACTGTTCCCCACCCCTCACATACACACACACACTTCCTTTTTTTCAAGGCTGCTTGACAGCAAGCCAGTCAGACCTACTTCCAAAATTATAAATCATCTTCTCTCCTATAAAGACCTAATTTTCTAGTACCTGTGATTTTTGGCTTACATGCTCAAATGGAGTCTTCGAGAACCCAAGAGTACTCACCAGCCTAAGAAAGTGGAAGCATTCAATCCTGGGTCTCTAGAGACCCAGAAGGGGACTTGTGGGGTCATAGGGCAGCAGTGGAATACTGTGCAGCGTAAGGAATGATGGAATCGTGCAATTTGCTGCAGCATGGATGGAACTAGAAAATATCATGTTTAATGAAGTAAAACCAGAAGAAGGACAGACACAGGATGATCTCACTTATATGTGGTAGAGTGACTGAATGAGGAAATGCACTGGTTTAAAGGGAGGGATGCTTGTGACTGAGATATCCAAGCTCACTCAGATCAGGACTGGGCCTCCTCCCCCCAGTCCCCCAGTTTTCCAGTAGCTTGGTAGTCACACCCACAAACTGCCCCTGGCGCCATGTAATCTCATCAACGGCCAAGACCCAAAGACTAAGAAATAAAGCTTCTGGAAGAGAGCAACACAGAACCTCCTGGAGCACGTGGCCGCATTTGCGGCCATGCAACCTCTTATACTTTAGCTCACTGATGTACCAAAAGTAGTAGCATACATGCTAGTAATCTCTTACATAAGGGCTTCAATATCTCCAGGACAAAATACAACAATCCTCACAAACTTTCCTCTTGTGGCGGGAAGGTGCATGGTGGTGGGATTGGTGTTTAAATATAATCTGTAATGAACTATTGTGAACAACGCTATAGAAATAATTTTTTAAAAACAAACCATAGAAACACAAGTAAAGGGAAGGATGCCTAGATCACCCTTGGCCCAGAATATAGGGAGGAGGAAGAGTGAAACCGTGAAGGAGAAAGGGAAGGAGATAGATGAGAAGCAACGGGGGCGGGGGCCAAGGGCATTGGGGCATGTGGGTGGTGTTAAGGAAAGATGGAGCGAAATATCCAAACCAGAGCCCATGGTGCTGATGTCGCCAGACCCAAGCTGTCACAACCAAATTTAAAAGGTGCCTGTCAGGATGGCAGGCTGGGGCTGGGGGTTGTGGGTAGGAGAGGGCACCTGGGAACACTGGTGGGAGGAAGCTGACACTGGTGGTGGGATTGGTGCTGGGTCTGTGTGAAGTCCACCCTGTACTCACCCCAGACCCACATTCTCTTACACATCCACATTGGAGCTAGGATCACGTTGGAAAGGAGGCCATGGTTTACCTGGCAGATTAAATAAACCAATAACAGCCTGCCAGCGGTTCCTGAGACCCTGTTGTTCCAGGAAGTGTCCGGCTGATCTTGGCTAAATGCGCTGCATTTTGGTTGCTCTCATTTGGAGGAGACAATCTAAGTCACTGGACTCAAGGCAGCTCACGCCAGCTGTGGGTCCCCCGAGGCTCACCTGGGCCAGAAAAAGGAGATGAACCCATCCTACACCCGCCTTGGACATGATTTTTTTTGGGGGGTCACACCCAGAGATGTACAAGGCTTACTCCTGGCTCTGCACTCAGGAATCACTCCTGGTGGTGCTCAGGGGACCATATGGGATGCTGGGAATCAAACCTGGGTTGGCTGCATGCAAGGCAAACGCCCTCCCTGCTGTGCTATCACTCTGGCCCTGTAACATGATTCTTATAAAGACAAACAACAATAACAAGAGACCCTAATTTTGGAGGCAGAGCGAGTGGAGCAATAGCACAGCGGGTAGGGCATTTGCCTTGCACACGGCCAACCCGGGTTTGGTTCCTCTGCCCTCTCAGAGAGTCCAGCAAGCTACTGAGAGTATCTAGCCCTCACGGCAGAGCCTGGCAAGTTCCCCATGACGTATTGGATATGCCAAAAACAGTAACAACAAGTCTCACAATGGAGACATTACTGGTGCCCACACAAGCAAATCGATGAACAACAAGAAGACAGTGACAGTGACAGTGACAGTGACAATTTTCGAGGCAGAGAGATAGTACAGGGGTTAAGTGACCTGCCCTGGTGCCAGAGCAATAGTACAATGGGTACTTAGGGTATTCGCCTCGCATGCGGCCTACCCAGGTTTGATTCCCAGCACCTTACGGGCCCTTGGCCTGCCAGAAGTGAGCCCTGAGCTCGGGGCCTGGAGTAAGCCCAGCTGGGTGTGGCCCCCACACAAACACACAAAAAGAGACTTGCCCTGTGTTCAGACTATCCCGGTTCATTCCTTGGCCCCACCTATGATCCTCGAGCATGGTCGGGAGTGCTCCTGGAGCACAGAACCAGGAGTAAACCCTGAACACCACTGGGAGCTGTGGCCTCCCCAAAAAAGAAGAACAACAAGACTTCTTTTTTCACCTGCACAGTCCTTGTTGACATAATGGACCTGGTGTCCTCTTGTGTCCTCCAAATAGCCTGTCCTCCAGAAATCACAGCCTCGAAGGCCCTTACTGGCAAGGAAACAGCAGACGAGTTGGAAGCGAGCCTGGCTGGCACAGACCTTGGAGCCCCCTGCAGAGAGCGGCGGCCGCGGGCAGGGTGGGGGCTGGCTGTGCACAGTGAGGATTACCCGTCAGGGAGCACCCAGACTTACGAGGTGGTGCCGGGGGTGGGCACAGGTGAGGGGCAGACAATGAACATGCTTAACACGCATCACTCGTATGAAAAATTATGGACTAATGGGGAGCCATCGGGGACCTGATTCACGGTGTGTCTTGCAGTCAGGTGATGAGGAGGAAGGCAGGCAGACTCTCGTGGGGCGAGAGCAAGGGAGTGTCCACTGTGCAGTTCCACCGACCAGTTCTGTCCAGCTGGGAGTAGGAGTCTAGATTTTTCCGGTCCAGAGCACCTTCAAGCCTCACCAAAAGAACGTAATGACACAGTCGCTTCGACCCAACGCTATCTGGAATGTTCTGCCTAATCCAACTCAAATGGAAGAATGTTAACAATATAGTTGCTCCTGGAAAGAGATGGTTACCTCCTCCATACTAGCCCTAGACCGGTCTGTCTGTCTGTCTCTGTCTCTGTCTGTCTGTCTCTCTCACTCTCTCTCTGTCTTGCTCTTTCTCTTTCTCTCTCTCTCTCTTCCTCTATACACCCCATCCCGTGGGGTGTGCTACGCCTGGTTCATCAGCAGTGTCGAGTGTGGGAGGTGGTGTGGACCCCCCACTGTTGATACAGATGGAACGCTCCGTCGAGTTATTCCATCCAATATCCCAACACCAATCCCACCACCAGAACAGGCGATGGGAGATGGCTCGGGGGAGTCACCGGCTCCAGGTAGCTTTTCAGATGCTTTATCCCCAAGGCCTGGCACCTGGTTGCATCTCCCGCCACTCAGGGAGCCCTCAGGACAACCACCCCAGGAGTCCCGAAGTGCATCGGCCCTTCCTCCTCCTCACAGCCTCCCTCTGCCTCTTATTATACTTCCAGGAAGGGACCTTGCTCCCGGCAGAGGTTCCCACCAGCCACCCACACTGACGTGGTAAACACCCCCAGAAAGCCTGGTACTCCAGAACACCTGGCAGTGGTGGGTGATGAGCCCTGCAGACGCCCAAGATGGGGTGTGTTTGCCGAACCTCCAACCAATGAATAAGCAATGTGTGTTTACTTCTTGGGGCCTGACTCCCGGCTCTGCGCTCAGGGATCACTCCTGGCAGTGTGGGAGGACTCTTATACCATACCGGGGATGAGCCCAGGGTCAGCCGTGTGCCAGGCAAGCATGGTACCCACTGTACTATCTCCCTGGCCCCAAATCAGCAACTCTTGACATTTGATCAGACCCAAAATAGGTTTTTTTAATTGGGGGCCAAAAGTGTGTCTTTAGGTGCTTATGCTGCCCAAGCCCATGTGCTGCTTGTGCCCATGTGGCCGAGCACATGTGTCCCGCATCTCCCCTCTTGAGACATGGACTTTCATGCTTTCATGCTTCCATATCTAATGCTGGAGTGTGTGTAGGGGCTTTCTCCGTCTTTGGAGAGGCCTGCGACTCTCTCTTGAGTGCATTACTCTCCACTCTCTCTTACTTTCTCTCCCTCCTCCCCTTTAAAAACCTCCAAATAAAGTCTGTTTTACTTTAAAAAAAAAAGTGTCTTTATTATAGCTGCATGTGGCCAGTCCAGGTTTAACCTCTGGTATTGGGTGTCTGCGCTTTGTCAGGAACAAACCCTGAGTACCACCAGCCATGGGCCCCAAATGAAACGAACCAAAATATTCTTGTGAGGAGATGGAGTCATAGATCAAAATCCTCAGTCTTTCTCCCACTGACCTGTGAGCATCGCCCAAATCACTTGGTTATCATAGTTGCAAAAATATGATTGCTTGAAGCTTCCATGACTTCTGTGCTTGGAAGCATTTTCCTTTGAGTAACATTTTATATTTATGTTCATATAGACTTTACTTCACTCTGCAGATTTTAATCTTAATTGAGATACTTTATTTTTCTTTCTTCCCTTTTTCCTTTTATTAAAATTTTATTTCCAGCCTTTATTTTTGCTCTTTTTTTTTTCTTTTTGTTTTTGAGCCACACCCCGGCAATACCCAGAAACTACTCTTGGTGGTGCTCAGGGGACAATATGGGATGCTGGGGATCAAACCCGGGTAGAACACAGGCAAGGCAGATGCTCACCCCTGTACTATTGCTCCAGCCCCCTCTTCTCTTTTTATTTTCCTTTTTTGTTTTACTCTTTCTCTCCCTCCTTCTCTCCCTCTCTCCTTCCCTTCCTTCTTCCCTCCCTCCCTCCCTTCCTTTCTTCCTTCCTTCCTTCCTTCCCTCCTTCCCTCCCTCCTTCCTTCCCTCCCTCCCTCCTTCCTTCCCTCCTTCCTTCCTTCCTTCCTTCCTTCCTTCCTTCCTTCCTTCTTTCCTTCCTTCTCTCCTTCCTTCCTTCCTTCCTTCCTTCCTTCCCTCCTTCCCACCTTCCCTCCCTCCTTCCTTCCCTCCTTCCTTCCTTCCTTCCTTCCTTCCTTCCTTCCTTCCTTCCTTCCTTCCTTCCTTCCTTCCTTCCCTCCTTCCTTCCCTCCCTCCTTCCTTCCTTCCTTCCTTCCTTTCTTCCTTCCTCCCTTCCTCCCTCCCTTCCTTCCTTCCTTCCTTCCTTCCTTCCTTCCTTCCTTCCTTCCTTCCTTCCTTCCTTCCTACTTTCCTTCCTTTCTTCTTTTCTTTCTCTTTCTTTCATGCTGCTACTTTCTGAGATTAACAGTGGGGTTTCATCTTAGTGCACCCAGAGGTGAATCTCTGGTAAAGGGAGGGAAGACAACTGGACAGCGTGAGTGCCCACCGGGCCTCCCCTGGAGTGGGTGCTGTATGAGTCAGCAGACACAGCTAGGGCCCCAGCCCCCTCCCCTGGAGTGACGTATCTGTCCGCATATCCAGCTCGGAGGCCACTCCTCCATTTCCCCCCAGTCCCATAGCACATTCCTGGCTTGGGGTGGGAATCAGTCAATATTTGGTGAACAAACAAATCCTCCTTTCAAAAAGTCAGTGCCAGTTTACACAAACAGAAGGGTGACCCCGTCCACTTCCATTGAATGGCGCAGGCCCAACTTGAGGAATGAGTCAATAGTGACCAAACAGGGAGCCAGAGGGACAGCACAACGGGCAGGCCAGGCGTTTGCCTTGCCCTGGGTTCTATCCCTGGCTGACCTGGGTTCTATCCCTGGCACCCTATAGGGTCCCCTGAGCACTGCCAGGAGTAATTCCTGAGTCAGGAGTCAGCCCTGAGCATCGCTGGGTGTGGCCTCAAAACAAAACCAAAAAAAGTTAAACTAAATGACCCAGGAAGGCTGCCACCACCCCCCACCCACCAGCCACCACCAGCCGGACTCTGAGCTCCCTGGAAGATGAAGTGAGTGATGTGGCAGGATGCAGAGTACATTTGGGTGGCATCACCTAGTTTGCTAGGGGACATCATATCTCTTCATGCAAATGAAATTTGTTGCCTGTGTTCCAGGGCGGAGACGGGAGACTTGGGTGAGGCCATCCCAGGACACAGCGTCCTGCACCACCCTCGCTGTCCCTCGGGTGCCCGGGGCCCTTCGTCTCAGCATCTGTCCAGGGCAGTGCCGTGCCCCAGGGCCAGGCCGTGCTTCTGCTCCTTCTCCTCACACAGGCTCCTGCTCTTCCCAGGATAGCACAGCTCCAAGGATGGGATTCCAGATCCTTCTCGGCACACGGAGGCATCTGATCCTTCCTGAGGGGGGCAGGGATCAAGGGGGGAGAGGGGGGGCAACACCCTAAGATGAGACCTGGACTTCACGTGCCTGGCCCGACTGCAGGTTTGGATGCAAATGAGCTAGTATACCCCAGCCCCTGAGGGGGGCTGGTACGTCTGCAGCCCAGACTCAGAGGGCGTCCGATACCTGTACACCCAGCTTCTGGGGGGGTCCAGTGCCTCCCACCTGCTACTTCATTCTCTGAAAGACCTTATCTTTGGTTTCAATGGGTAGGAGCAGTTTGGTACCTCAGCTAGCAGTGCTTAGGACTTACTCCTGCCTCTGTGCTCAGGGGTCACTCCTGGTGATGTTAGGGGATCCTGCGGGATGCTGGGGAGCAAATTGGGGTCCCCACAGCCTACACACTCCCTCCAGCCCCAGGCTTCATTCTTTTTGACTGACAGTCATGAACCAGGCCCGGGGGCAGGCAACAGAGGGCTGACCCATTTCTGCAAGGGAGCAAGTGATTGGATATGGGGGCTGACTGGGGGGGTCACAGTTCCCGCTTCTGGTGTGGCCTTTCTAGTATGTTCTATGCTGACACTGCCTCCTGGGCCCAGCAGAAAGCCTGATGCTTTGTGGGTGCCCAGGAAAAGTGGATGAAGGGACAAAAATCTGAACTGTTGCCAACAAGTCCTGCCAGACAAGGGTGGAGGGAGGTGTTGTGTGTTGTCAGGAGCTTCTGCAGCTCTTTTGGGCCAGCATGGCCATTCCCTGTCCCCAGGCCACCACCTGGAGGGGTTCCAGCTCATCCAGGCTCCATTCTGCTGGGCATATGCAGTATGTGACCAACCATCTTTCTCCATTAAAAAGCAAAATTCCTTCTGCCGAGGGGAGACCCGTCTCCTGGGAAGGGCTGAGATGGAAGACAGGCGGGCAGGGGGAACTCATGGTCTCAAAAAGGCCATTCCTGCCTCAAGGGCTGGGGGAGAGGGCAGAGGGGAGAGAGAAGGGACCATTGGGACAGTGGTGGTGGGAGGGACTGCTCTGAATGGCAGGCGCCCTGCCCATAACATGGTGCTGTTTTTTTAGAAAATGATTTTATTGGGCTGGAGCGATAGCACAGAGGGTAGGGCATTTGCCTTGCACGTGGCCGACCCGGGTTCGATCCCCAGCATCCCATATGGTCCCCCAAGCACTTCCAGGAGCAATTCCTGAGTGCAAAGCCAGGAGTAACCCCTGAGCATAGCTGGGTGTGACCCAAAAAGAAAATGATTTTATTGATTGTGAGTCTGTGGTTTGCAGTGTTATCAACAGCGGCTTCTCCTGTGCAGGATCCCAACACCACCCCCCCGTCACCAGCAAACCCACCTCCCTCTCCCAAGGACCCCTACAAGCCCTCCCTCCCCAATGGCCCCCAGCTCAGTTGTTCAGGTCAATCCTCACGTTATGTCACCTTGGGATCTTCGTTGCTTCCTTGCTGTGAATCTTTAAGTCCCATGTCTGAGCGAGGTATTTCAGTATTTCAGTATCTACCCCCCTGACTCACTTCACTCAGCATGATACCCTCTGCTTGCACCCGCAATGCAGAGAATTGCAGGGTTCCATCCCCTCTTAGAGCTGCATAGTATTCCGTTGCAGGCACCTGCTTGATCCGTTTATCCATAGTTGGGCCTTTTGTGTTTTAAATGTGGATGCCTGAGCTAGACCATGTGTGAAGTTCACTGCTCTCTCTCACTCACTCGCTCGCTCTCTCCTTTTTTTTTTTACTTTTTAACTTTTTGGGTCACACCTGGCGATGCACAGGGGTTATTCCTGGCTCTGCACTCAGAAATTATTCCTGGTGGTGCTCAGGGGATCATATAGGATGCTGAGAATCGAACCCAGGTCAGCCGCATGCAAGGCAAAAGCCCTACCGCTGTGCTTGGCTCCAGCCCCTCGCTCTCTCCTTCTTTCTCTCTCCTCCCTCCCTCCCTTTCCCCCTCTCCTCCTCCCCTCCCCCCACACTAATTTAGGTCCTGCTCCTGCTTTTGCACAGCCCAAAGACAGCCCCGACCTCAAATAACAGACTCTGACTCATTTCAACAAACGGATCCTTCTAGAAATCAATCCTCTGCCAGCCAATCTTTACCCTCGCTCAGCAGAACCATGAGGGCTGAAACCCAACTGGGCTGCTGGGGCTGACTCCACCACCAGCCAGCCTGTTCCTTGCCGGGCATTTGGCTTCTCTCTGGGGTTGCCCCGTGGAAAATTCTCGAACCCCATCCGCCTCAGGCCCCAGCATGCTGCAGCTTCCTGTGTTTGCCCTCCGACTCTCAGCACTTGTTCACCTGCAATTAGGTGCCTAATAAAGCTGGTGACAGTAATGATGATGCCGGGGCTGATGATCACAACTGGGAGCAATTGAATGGAATTATACAGGGGGACATGATGCTAAACGTCAGGATCTCCTAATACTGAAATTCACAGAATTGTGGCTCCTCCCCCGGGGGTGTGTATTGAAAACTCTCCTCCCTGGAGAAAGCCCATCTCTAGGTATCTGTTCTGGGGCAGTTAAGGACAGTGTCGCTACCACAGGAAAAGCTCTCCAAAGAGTGCACTTCCTGATTGGGACGTTCAGGAAGCGGGTTGTTACGTGCCCCTTCAGAGCCAGCTTCTTCTAGGGACTGATCAAAGATCTACAGAAAGGGGGGCTGGAGCCATAGCACAGCGGGTAGGGCGTTTGCCTTGCACGCGGTCCACCCGGTTCGATTCCCAGCATCCCATATGGTCCCCTGAGCATCGCCAGGAGTAATTTCTGAGTGCAGAGCCAGGAGTAAGCCGGGTGTGACCCAAAAAAGAAAAAAATATATACAGAACGGGGGGCTTTGTAGATGGGGTGCATCCGAGACGGCCTCTCACTCTTCCTGCCCCTCCTCGGTGCGCCTGAGTCTCCTCCCCTTGACTGGGATTGGGCTTAGGAGTTGCGTTGGCCAATGGGATGTGGCAGAAGTGATCACGTGTCAGTGGTGGGACGGGGTCTCACTCTTTCTCGTCTTGGTTCTTGCTGTTCAGGTGTCAGATGATGAGCCAGACTGTGTGGCGAGGGAAGCTATGCAAAGCGGGTTGTCTGGCTTCTTCACAGCCGGAGAGTGAAACCAAAGTAGTATAAAAGAGGTTTATCAAAGGGATGATTCAGAAGTAAGCACTGGGTACAGAGTCAGGAGTAATCCTGCAATACCTCCACGTGTGGCCCCAAAATGATATATATGTAGTTATATATGTATATATAATTGTATACAATTAAAGTTAACAAATTTTATACTTTATTAAACTGCAGTCCCAACTTTAGTGATGCCCCACAAGTGACATCTGCAGATGAATCCATTGTTTTTTGTTTTGCACTTTTTTGGGTTGTTTTGTTTTTGTTTTTGTTTTTTGTTTTTTTGTTTTTTTGCTTTTTGGGTCACACCTGGTGATGCTCAGGGGTTAAGTCCTGGCTCTGCATTCAGGAATTACTCCTGGCGGTGCTCGGGGGACTATCTGGGATGCCAGGGATTGAACCCGGGTTGGCTGCATGCAAGGCAAATGCCCTACCCACTGTACTATCTCTCCACCCCCAAATCCATTGTTCTTATCGCTATCCACTCCCTCCTCCCTCAGCCTCACGAGAAGAGCAACTTCTCCTCTTCCAGTCTGTACAGGGACTGGAACTGCACCCCTTGAAATACTTTTTAAAATGGGATCCAAAATGGTACCAGAGGGACCAGAGTAATAGTAGAGCACGGAGGGCATTTGCCTTGCAAGTGACCGACCTGGATTCAATTCCCAGCATCCCCCTATGGAGCCCCAATCCCACCAGAAGTGATTTCTGAGTGCAGAGCCAGGAGGAACCCCTGAGCATCACTGGGTGTGACTTGAAAAGCCAAAACAGGAAAAAAAATGTAGACCAGAAAGATAGTATAGGGATAAGGCACTATTCGAATTCAATTCCCAGCGCCACACAGAATCCCACACTCTATGCCACTGATGTACCAGGAGTAGCATGCCACATTGCATGGGCGTAAAGTAGAAGGCAGCCAATCTCGTTAAAATAATTAATTAATTAATTGGAAAAAATATATATATATATACACATTAGCCCACACAGCTCAACCTGTAACAAAATGTTAGTAATCTCTTATACAAGGGATTAATGGCTCCAGGGTGAGATACAACAATCTTCACATGCGTTATTCTAAGAAAACATTTTTTGACCATTTTTAGCGAATTATTCACAACAAACAATGTGAAATAAATTATTTAGGGCCTACTACTGGAGCAGGCTTGGGAAAACCCTAAATAACGGTGGTGGGAAGGCGTAATGGTGGTGGGTGGGATTTGTGTTGGAATATTGAACGTAATAAATTACTGTGAACAACTTTATAAAAAATAAAATTAAAAATATATTAAAATTAAAAGTATGTATATAAAAAGCAGCCCCTGAGCACCACCAGGAGTGTTCCCTGAGCACAAAGCCAGGAGTAAGTGCTGAGCCTTGCAGCATGTGGTCCAAAAATAAATAAAAGGAGGGGAGTAATTCAGAGCCAGACTGGAAGGTGGTCTTGAGGGTTGGAGTTTAGTTAAGTTGTTGAGTCACACACAGAAGAAACACAGAGGCACACACCTCTGCTCATGGCAGTACCGGGGACCACGGCCAGGACACCAAAACAGTGCCAATGTCCATGACAGAAAAGGCTCTGGTTAGATGCACAGGGAATACTATGCGGCCATAAAGAAAGGTGGAATCCTGCAATTGGCTGCTGTGTGGATGGATCGGGAGAGCCTGTGTGGAGTGAAGTTACAAGGAGAGGCGCTTGTGATGTCGCTCATCTTTCTATGCAGGATACAGAGGAACATAGCGCCTGAGTAACAAATGGCAAAGGCGTCCAAACCTGGGAACTGAGCTCATCAGGGGTGAGCAGCTGAGTATTTGGAGGCAGGGAGGGGCACTGAGGTAGTGGTGGGGGAGGCAGAGACTCTGGTCGAGGGTGCGGGGTTGGAACATTGGGTGCCTGAAGCCTTAATGTTCACAAGGCAAAGAGAAAGGGAGGAGAAGGAAGGAAGGAAGGAAGGAAGGAAGGAAGGAAGGAAGGAAGGAAGGAAGGAAGGAAGGAAGGAAGGAAGGAAGGAAGGAAGGAAGGAAGGAAGGAAGGAAGGGAGGGAGAGAGAAAGAAAGAGAAAGGAAGGGAGAGAGAGAAAGAAAGAAAGAGAGAGAAAGAAAGAAAGAAAGAAAGAAAGAAAGAAAGAAAGAAAGAAAGAAAGAAAGAAAGAAAGAAAGAAAGAAAGAAAGAAAGAAAGGAAGAAAGAAAGAAAGGGAGGGAGAGAGGAAGGGAGGGAGGGAGAGAGGAAGGAAAGAAGAGAGGGAGAGAGAGGGAGGGAGTGAGGGAGGGAGGGAGGGAGAGAGGAAGGAAAGAAGAGAGGGAGAGAGAGGGAGGGAGTGAGGGAGGGAGGGAGGGAGAGAGAGTAAGAGAGAGTGAGAGAGAGAGAGAGAGAGAGCAGGAGGGAAATTCTGTTCTCTACAGCCTGTAGGCAGTGAGGGTGAGGGTGTCAGGTTAGATGAGGGAGCCGGGGAAGGACGGATCATATACTGGACTATCTCACTTACCTGTAGCGGGCACAGTGACAAGCAGGGGAATGACAGGTGTCACAGGATGACAAGCCCTTGGCCCTGGAGTATAGAAACGAAAAACCGCAGGAGGGAGGATGCGTGGTGGGAGGCAGGCGGGTGGCAACGTCAAGGCCGTGGCCAAGGATCTTGGACACTTGAATGACGGGAAGTGAGGCCACTGGGGCAGACACATGACCCGAACTATAATAAGTAATTTATTTTTTGTTTCTTTTTTTACACAAATCTGGCCAAGGAGGCAGGGCGGGGCGAGGAAGGCAGGCACTTGCTTGAGGGGTGGTCCGAGCCAGGTGAGAGCCTTCCGAGGCCCGGGTGACGCCTGGCAGGAAAACACCAGGAACATAGAGCAGAGGAAGCTGAGTGGAGAATTACGGGCGACTGAGAGGGCACCCCCTGATGGACAACTGAGAGAGGGCAGGGGCCACACGGGGTTGGGGCTGAGTCCCACTGAGGAAGCAGCCCAGGGCCGAGGGGCCCCTCTCTAGGTGCTCTCGTGGCTGTGACACAGAGAGGGGACAGCCAACATGCTACAGATCAGCATGGAGCAGGCCTGGTGTGAGCAGGGGCAGCCCTGGCAGGCTCCCTGTCCGCTGGGGCCCCTCTTCTCTCCCTTCAGGTGGGACCCCACTTCTCTCCCCTCAGGAGGGACCCCACTTCTATTCCCTCAGGAGGGACCCCGCTTCTCTCCTCTCAGGTGGAACATCGCTTCTCTCCCCTCAGGCAGGACCCCACTTCTCTCCTCTCAGGGGGACCCCACTTCTCTCCCCTCAGGGGGGACCCCACTTCTCTCCCTCAGGGGGGACCCAGTTTCTCTCCCCTCAGGTGGAACTTCTTCTCTCCCCTGGGGGGCCCCACTTCTCTCCCCTTAGGTGCGACTCCTTCTGGTTCCTGGTTCATAGACATGAGGAGACGAGTTGATGGAATGATGGTGACAGCAGAGTGTTCACTCTCTGGTGACACCCTTTTATTTTCCTTTGTCACTTGAGGCCACGCGCAGCAGTATTCAGGGGTGACCCTGGATGGTAGCTCAGGGGCCCCTGTGCAGTGCCAGGCACGGAACCAGGGTGAGCCATATGGCAGGCCTGTGCTCTAACCCCTGAACGACCTCTCCGGCCTGTCCACCAAAGAGATTCTTTCCTTTCCCAGATCTCCTCACCAAATGAGCTGGTTGGCGGGCTTGCTCCGGGCTCTCTGCCCGCCTTCTCCCTCTGTGTTAGCCCTGTGGAGCGGGGTGACTGTCAGGGAAGTGTCAGTGCCCGCCAGAGCGCCTGGCACACATCAAGACAAGTTGGTGAATGTTCGCTGAGCAAATGAGTGTGGACACGAGGCAAAGGGTCTCCTGTGAGAGTTCGGTCCCTCCTTTGCCAAGCACGGCACAGACAGGCGCCTGGGAGCAGAAGGAGAGAGAAATCAGAGTTCTTGAAAAGGCTTCAGGGCAGGGGCATCCTCCAAGGGGAGACGGGGGTGCTCAGATGCGAACGTGGCGGGGCGGGGGCCGGAGAGAGGAGCACCAACGCTTGCTCAGAAAGTAGCAGGCATGGAACCGAGGTGATGAAGGTCAGTGGTGACCGTGCCTGGAGATTTGTCACCAGCTTCCAATGCGGCCTCAGAGGCCCAGGGGACCTGTGGGTCCCTGGTGTCTTCCGAGCTGGACACTCTGCTGGACTCCACCTCATCCTGCCCGGAGCAACACTCTGGGCAGTCATGGCCACACTGTAGGTGGAAGGAACCGCAGGAGGCCGCGTTTCCCACTCTGGTCCCCTCGTCAGCCACTCACCTCTGACTTCTAAGCCAGAGAATGGATGCGTGGAGCCCTCCCAGCCTCGGGTCTGTGGACAAGAGCGTCTATTCCACTGCAGAAACAAAACACCCAGTTATTTGTATGGGTTTTTTTATGTTAAAAAGGGGGGGTTAGAACATGTTTCAAGGGGGCTGGAGTGGTAGCACAGTGGGTAGGGCATTTGCCTGGCACGTGACCAACCTGGGTTCGATTCCCAGCATCCCATATGGTCCCCCGAGCATCATCGCCAGGAGTAATCCCTGAGTGCAAGGCTAGGAGTAACCCCTGGGCATCACCAGGTGTGACCCAAAAAGAAAAAAAAATCATGTTTCAAGGGGTGGAACTAAAACCCACAGGCGACATAAATGAGGAGCAGGAGAACTGATACTTAGTAGGAAGCTTGCCATGGGGGCGGCGGGGAGGGACCACTGTGACAAGGAGAGAGGGCAGTGGTCACTCTGGACCAGGAACAGGTGCTGAAAGGAGGTAAATTGACACATATGACACCCTATCAGTAACAGTATCGTAGCTCACAGTGCCTTAAAGGGGCAGGAGAGGGGAGAGGAAAAAGAAAAAAGAAAAAATATGTCGGCTATAGATGCAGGCCGTGGGGGGCGGAGGGGGGCTGAGACACTGGTGGAGAGTAGTGGACACTGGTGAAGGAATTGGTGTCGGAACATTATATGCCTGAAACTCAATCATGAATATCTTTGTAACTGTGTAATTCACATGGTTCAATGAAAAAAAAAATCAAGCACCAGAACTTTACAAAATGGTTGGCCCCCACATTTTTTTTTTGCAAACAGAAAAAAATATTTGGGTGTTAGAGAGATAGTACAGTGGGTGGGTTGTTTGCCTAGCACACAGCCAGCCTGGGTTCGATCCCCAGCATCCCTTCTGGTCTCCAGAGACCTTCACGAGTGACCTCTGAGTGAGAAGCCAGGAGTGAGCACTGAGCACTGCACGGTGTGGCCCAAAACACAAAAATAAATTTGGTGGGGGGCGACAGGGGTCAGACACTCCCAGTAATGCTCAGGGGTTACTCCCAGCTCTTCACTCAGGGATCACTCCTAGCGGCACTCAGGGGACCATATAAAGTGCTGGGGATCAAATCCAGGTTGGCCGTGTGCAAGGCAAATGCCCTTCCTACCTGCGGTACTATTGCTCCAGCCCCAAGGGAAAAAAAAAGAAGTCCCCAAATCCACAGCGATTATGCAGTGAAATACGGTAGTGGTGCTCCCAAAAAGGACCAGGTTTGACTAGGCTCATCCCAAAGAATGAGCATTTCCAGCATTGTGTTTGTCCTGTCTTGGGTGTTGCTGATGCAGAGGGGACCAAATCCATCACTCCCGCACTACGTGTCCTCACGTGTCCACTTTGAAGGCAGGACTGTCCCAAGTGTTTGGTGCAGGGTGTGTGTGTGGGGGGGGGGGGCGTTGCTGAGGACCTGCAGTGAGAAAGAGCAGCCATGATGCCCGATGCCCGGATGTCCCCTTTCATCACTGTGTTTAGTACAAACAAAGCAGCGAAAGTTAAAATAATTACCTGCGAACCGCTCTGTATATTTCTGTCGCCTAATTAGGTAATCTGCCCAGGTGTTTAGCACTAAAGCTTCTATGCTTTAATTGGAAAAAGTCAAGGACTGAAACTAATTAGCAGCATTAATCCTAACCAGAAGTCTAATGATATTAACCACAAGTCACTACCGCAATCAGGAACCTTTATTCTAAAACATTTGCCGAAGAGGGGAGGAGGGGGAAGAAATGATGCCTGGGTGAGGGTTAGAATCCTGGTTCTAAGCCCCAGCGACCCTGATCTCTCTCTCTCTCTCTCTCTCTCTCTCTCTCCGGGAAAACAAAGGAGAGAGTCCTGATGCAAAGAACGGAGTGCAGGGCCCCCGTGTGAACGCATCCCTCCATCTGTGTCTGGTTTTTTTCCAGCAAGAAGGATTCCTAAATCAGCACCCTCCGTTCCGCTCCCACTCTGCTCCTCATCTCCCTCTGGGTTGCCCTTCAAATTATCTCTGATAATCCACCTCAAGGAAGAGCCTGTCTGCTAAGGAAAAGGTACCACTGAGTTCAGTAAGTCTCCGGGAGGCTGCGAGGGAGTGACTTGTCACACAAACCCTACAATGGGAACGGTTGATGAGTGTTTCACACGCCAAGGAAGAAAATACTAGTTGACCCCTTGATGAAAAAGAACAAGGAGAAACTTCCCACAATCGACTTCTCTGACTTCAAACCCTCTTCACGTTGCCTTTTGGTTCATTCTCATTTCTAACTCAGAGAGTTGAAATCAGCAAATTCCAGAAAGAGAAATGAAAAAAAAAAAAAAAAAAAAAAACTAATTCCAAAGTGATTGGTGGGTTGACAGAAGGAACCCAGAGATTGGTTTTTTGGGTTTTTTTGTTTTGTTTTGTTTTTTTAATTAGGGATCTTTTTTGCTTACATCTTTGGCTATTTTCCAGAGTTTTCCATTTCTTGTGCCTTTTATTTATTTTTCCTACCAGGAGGAGACCCGGCCGTGTGCAAACACAGGTGGAAGCAGGGGACAATCCTTTGCTTCGCCTTGGCCATCAGCTAACCTAAAAGGGCCTTTGAGTAATTTGAGTTTCTTCACCTCTTCGGGCTTTTAAAGAGGTGGATGGGTTGGACACTAAGCACCATGGGAGGATGGAAGGACAAGGCACTTTTGGAGCCAAACTGAAAGTGCATCAAGGCCCACCAAGCACTCACAACATACCCCCGGCGTAATTTGTGCTGTGGCCCTGTACATTCCCCCCCCCTCCTCTGGTCACCCCTAAGTGACTCTCGAGTCGTTAGTATTACTGCCAAATCCCAGGTGTTCGGGACAAACTTGAACATGCCCCCCCCCAAGATGGGGACCTTGCACTGCCCTTCTGAGGTTTAACGTCTCCCCTTTCTGACTTGCTGCTCCTCATTCCCACCTCTGCCATCCCGTAGACACCCCCGCGTCAAATTTCAAACAGTAACTCACGTTTCCAAGCATACAACTCTCAGTATTTGTCTAATTCTATCTCCACCTTTTAGGGAAGAAAAAAAAAATTTTTTTAAGGGTTTCACCACCTTTCCCTCTAGAATGTAAACTGATTCTGCTTTATGAAAACATCCCCCGTGTCCCAAGCTTTGGCCCTCTAGAGGTTGTGGCTTAGAAACCAGCAGTAAATAAAACCTGTGTATAAGGCAAAGCTCCCAGCTGCTGATTTGGGAGGTGCTCTTCATGTGTTCATCTTTTTTTTTTTTCATTTTTTTGTTTTCTCTATCTCTCTTCTTAAAGATTTTTTTTCCCCTCTTTGTTGGACACCTGGGAGGTTTCCCCCAGCTAAGCAATGCAGACAACTCACAATGAAGGGTTAAAATAATGGGGTCATTATTGGACTGTTCCCCAGAAACAGACGAAGAGACCCATAGCGGTCTGGGTGCAGCTGGTAAGCAATCCAATTGCCGTCCACAGGGGAATTTGCTTATTTCTATATCACAATCTCCCACCTTGATGAAAAAAAAAGGAAAAACACACACACACACACACACATTTCATTTGGACTGTGTACTAAGAATAATTGCCACCAATATTGATTGGTCCTTGGGGAAAGGGCTGAATTTAAAAATTGCAGACTGCGAACTCCCAGCTGAGGTAGCCTCGCGGAGACTGCCGCTTATTTGTGACATGTTCCTATGTTTAAACTTATCTGCAAAAACTGTGAAATTAATATCCCGCGTTGCCTGCAGCGTGGGGACACGCCCAGCTGGAAGGTGCCGCCACTATTTCTGGGCTTGTTTTCATGCCTGTTTCGGCAAATCTTTTCTGATTACAAAGCCCAGAGAGATTTGTTTCTGGGGTGTCGCGGTGCTGGCTTTACTCTCAGGAACGGGGCACGTAGGTGAGGCTGGTTTTTGTATTTTTGTTTTTGTTTCATTTTAGCTGCACATTTCAGTTCAGGCTTGGAGTCTCAGAGCCACCCCCCGGCACGTGGGTAAATTTGTTTAAATTCTGACTATTTCTCCTTCATCACACAAGCCTCTACGAAGCGACCCTGAAGCTAAGCCACTTCCCGACCCTGGAAAGAGGGAGGATTTTGTTGCTAGTGTCGGTGACTGAGTCGGCAGGATTTAGTTGTGTGGTTCAAATGCTAAGGATGAAAATGTCCAGTGTTTCTAAAATGCATCACGGCGACCAAGGAAAAGTGTGTTCTATTCATTCATTTTGAAGTCATGCCAAAATGTATTTTTTAACCCCCATAAAAATTATGTATGTGTACATATCTCTATGACTCTGCTAGAGACCATTCCAGGGGTGATGTTTTCTAATGAGGATTTAAATCTGCCACAGAAAACACAGTGGAAGCAATTGCCGAACAGTTCTTGGCTTCATCTGTTACTATTATCAGTCACTGCAAAATCTCTTCCTTCTTCTTCCTCCCAGTCACCTTCCTCATTCTACACACAAATGAACAAACAAAATGATAATTTAAAAAAAAAAACCTGGGCAATAACATTTCAAAAAATAAATCTTATCAGAAATAGAAATAAAGTTCAGTGTTTCTCTCTGCTTCAAATCCCTTTGACTTTTAACTTCTTTTTGCTTCTCTCTATATCCTAAATCTCCTATACTATCCATGTGTCAGTAGTGCAATAATGTATTTAAAAATTCAACTCATAAAGGTTATTACATTTTTTAATAAAATATACAGCGGTTCCAAGTAGTTTGACTTCAAGTGTTGATGGACAAATTATGTACCTTTCACAGAGAAGTTAATTTAATGTAGAGACTCTGCTTATAAGGCAGCATTTCATATTGCCACTTATAGTCACAATTTAAATTTTAGGTTTACAAAGCTCACATCACCCAAACTTTAACAACATGTTAGTGATAGCCTATAGAATGTCTTAATGGCTCCTGCCAAAATGGAACAATCTTCACACTGTTTCCTATATGAACACTTTTTTGTAAGCATGTTCAGCAGTTCTTCATAAAAGACAATACAAAACATATTCTTTCGGTTGTGTTTTGGGACAGGGATTGGGATTTGGGATGGAAACATCCCGAATTTGGTGGTGGAAAGGTGCAATGGTGGTGAGATTGGTGTTTGAATATTGAATGTAATCAAATATTGTGGACTAACTTATAAAATTTAAAAAAATAAAAATAAATAAATAAATTTTAGATTTTACTAATTCACTTATATCTTAAAAATTCATTCTGATATATCTCAGTGAGTAATTCGAATGTAGCTACTGTTTTCTATTCTGATTAATTTTGAGTCGATTAGTTTCATTCTGTCTGTAATGGTAGATTTTCTTGGTTGTTCCTTTCCCCCCCCGCACCCTTTGATTGAGCATTTAGATTTCTTATCACCTGAGGTTTTTCACAAACAGTCACAGATTTTACAAATCTATAAACTAAGAAATACAAAACCTACAGAATATATTCTTTAGTACAAATAAAACACACACACACATTAAATTCACTATCCCACATGTTGGTAAAACCATTTTGGGCGTGTTTTCCTTTTTTTGGGGGGGACTCGAGGGGGAGGCACACCCAACAATGCTCAGGGATTACTCCTGGCTTTGCACTCAGGAATTACCCTACCTGCTCAGGGGGCCATCAGGGATGTTGGGGAGCGGACCCAGGTCAGCCACATGCAAGGCAAACATCCTCCCTACTGTGTGCTATCGCTCCAGCCCCAGGAAAAAGTTTTTAAAATTGCAAACCAACCAGGTGGACAACTCTAATTCTAGTTCACTGGAGAGTGTCATAAAATAAACCCACAGGCTGTTACTCTTTCAATAAAACCGCTGATGTGTTTTAAAAAAAAAACTTTAAAAAAACTTAATCTTTTTCAGATATACTTTCCCATTTTTTCCTAAAAACAAGGCATAGGAAACACAAAATATATTCCTAAACCCTGGGGTGGGAGGCTATGGGGGGAAATGTCTGCTCCAAGGATAATTTAGAATCAACGTATTGAATACGGGTTGAAAGCCGTTTGCTCTGCCCTATCAGAGCCGATCCGTGCTACTGGCATGAAACATATCTGCAGATATCCCCTCCCAGGAAACTGCCTCCTGATTTTCACCTCCAGATCTTCAAGTCCTTGAAGGGGGTTGACTCAGGTCTCTGTGGGGGAGAGCAAGATCGATTTCCTGCTGAATGCCAGCTCGAACCTGCTCCCCCCGCCCCCACAAACGGTCCTAATTTTAAAATACTCTGGCTGTCATTCTTCTAACATGCCATGTCAGGTGATCCTGAGGGCAAGAGAGAAGCTGTTCAAATGGCCTGTGGCCAGTACTCCTCCCCCCACTCCCACATTAGAAAACACAAACACACAAATCCCATTCTAGAACCTTCTCTGGAAGTGTGGGTTCTGCAAGAGATGGTTACAGAGATGCAACCGAGTGCTGGGGTCGCCTCCAGGCCTAGAGGAAAGGCTGAGAAGAGTAAACAGCAGAGGAGAGGCGGCCGGCCTCAAGGTCAGTCTACAAGGGCGACTCAGCCCACCCCAAGGATCTTTTGGCTTCGTTTTCCAGAGGATGTCATAGGCCGTCTTCACAAAGCAAAGGACTTTTCGTTTTTGTCCGGTCACATGGATATTTGGTTTGGGCAAACCCCGGCATGCTCCCCGACTCTCGCTTTGGGCAGTGCTCCGGGGAGTGTGTGATGCCGGAGATCAGGCCCAGGGCTCCCACATGCCAGGGGCGGTCCCTCTCCCCCTGCAAGCCAGCTCCTGGACTGTGCGGTTCCATTTGGTCTAAAGACTCCGTGAGCAAAAGGAGAGAGAGACTAAAAGGGACCGTGCCTGCCACAGAGGGAGGTGGGGGAGGGGGTGGGGTGGCGGGAGGGATCCTGGGGACGTTGGTGGTGGAGAACGGGCACGGTGCAGGAATGGGTACTCGAGCATTGCATGACTGAAACGTCAGCACGAAAGTTTGTTAAGCCTGTAACCGTACCTCACAGTGAATAGTCGTGACGGGCAGGGAGGTCACCGGCCTGGCACACCGCCACCCTGAGTTTGATCCCTGGCACCGCATACAGTTCCCCGAGGCTCACTGGGAGTGATTCCTCAGCAAAGAGCCAGGAGAAGCCCTGAGCACCGTCAGGGGAGGACCCCCAAACTCCCCGTGAAATAATAATGAATTTTAAAAATAAAAAATTTAAGCTAGGTAAGACTTTTCTGGAGTCATAAAGACTCCAAATAAATTGACCCAGACCCGCAGGGACCTCCTGGGGGACTCCCAGCCGGGATGACCAAGTCACCATCACACGGCTCCCTTGACCTCTTTTGTCGTGTTTGTGACACTGACCCGCATGCATGGAGAGACACCAGATAAAATTTCAAAGTTAACTTAGAGCTTCAGGTAACCCGTGAGATTTGGGGGGGATGATAAGCCCCAAATTTCACATGGAACATGCGGTAAATGACTCTATTAGACCAGCCCTTAAGCCTGACACACTCAAGGGTGGAAGCTATAGCACCGCAGGGAGGGCATTTGCCTTGCAGGCAGCCAACCCAGGTTCGATTCCCAGAAACCCATACGGTACCCCAAGCACCGCCAGGAGTAATTTCTGAATGCATGAGCCAGGAGTAACCCCTGTGCATCACTGGGTGTGACCCAAAAAGAAAAAAAAAAGACTGACACACTCTCCCTCGATTGGTCTATCCATGGGAACACGACGGAGAATGGGCTGCTCTTGATCTGAAAGTCCCCCACGGCCACCACCCCCCATGTGCCTTTGGTGCATGGTGAATGGGCAGTAGCTTCAGAGACTTCGGAGTTTCCCCTGAGCCCCCGATCAGAGCTCCCTATGTGGGGGAGGGGGTCCTGGCTGCTCCCCTCCCCGCACCCTCTCCTCACTCCCCTCCTTTTGTCCTGCCACTTTGATCCCAAGGCTGCTCCATCTATGATTACTCCTGATTAGACATTCCCAAAGTTTCCTTCCTCCCTGCCCCCAAGAGCACCCCAGAGAGCCACGCACCTTCATATTCACCCCCACGCACCCCCTCTCCCTAGACCCTGTGACCTTCCCCAAGTACTGGGTGGGGGTTGCGAGAATGAGCACAGGGAACAGAGTCCAGCAAGGGATGGGGAACAGGGAGAGAGGTCCCAGGGCTGGAACTTAAACTGGTGGCCGCACCCAAGCTGGTTCCCTGGCACTGCTCGGACCCCTGCGTCCCACTAGGGGGCTAGTCTTGGTGGTCCCCCAGCTCTTCTGACACCAACAACGATGCTCTAAGTGTTGAACTGTAAGGCCAGGAGTGGCCCCAGGCCCCTCACCTCCCATCCTCAGAAAGTGAAGCGTCCAGAGATGTGACATGAAGGTCCAGACACTGGTGTAAAGGTCCAGAGGTGTCCCAACACTCCTGCCTTGTATGTTTGGGTCACTGGGTGCACCACTTACGGTGTGTGTGTGTGTGAGTGTGTGTGTGTGTGTGAGAGAGAGATGTATGTGTGTGCGGGGGGGAGGTCTCATGCATTCCTACCCAACTCCCAGGTGAAGTGTGTGTAGCCGGTTACTTAAGATAACGTGGAAACGCAAGGGAAGGGTGATGCGTGCTGAAAGTAGACTAGAGACTTAACACGATGGCCACTCAACACCCCTATTGCAAATCACAACACCCAATTGGAGAGAGAGAACAAAAGGGAATACCCTGCCACAGAGGCAGGGTGGGGTCGGGGGAGATGGGATTGGGGGGTGAGAGGGATGCTGGGTTTATTGGTGGTGGAGAATGGGCACTGGTGAAGGGATGGGTTCTCGAACATTGTATGGGAGAAACAAGAGCAGGAAAATGTATAAATTTGTAACTGTACCCTCATGGTGATTCACTAATTAAAAAGTAAATACATTTTTAAAAAATAATTTTAAAAATAAAGGTTATAAACAGAAAAAAAAAGATAACGTGGAGAAGGCCATAGAGATAGGACCGACCTTAAGGCATTTGCCTTGCATGCAGCCAGCCCAGGTTCGATCCCCAGTACCCCATCTGATCTCCTGAGCATCGTCAGGAGTGACCCCTGAGCACAGAGCCAGGAGTAAGCCCTGAGCGTCGCTGTGTGCTCCCTCACCCCAAAGTCAGAAAACCAACCAAAGGAAGGAACATAGGGAAAGAAATAAAGATGAGCCTGAAGATTCTGCAATGTCCTGCAGAAATCTACGATGGTGAGAATAAAAGTGATTTCTATTATAATCATTTAAACAGAAATAACGTCCATCTACATGGGTTTTTTTTTAGGTTCGTATAGAATAATTTCCAAGTGAATTGTTTGCTTTGCTTCTTGGTTTGGGGCCACACCGAGAGCACACAAGACTCCACTCCTGGCTCTGTGCTCAGAGAGAACTCCATGACTTGGGGGACCACAAGGGCTGCTGGGGATCAAACTCAGGTCAGAGGCATGAAGTAGAGCTTGCCGTCCTGTCTAGCACCACTCTAGGTCTATTTTGCTTCTTTCAGATGGATATAAAAGTAAGTTCAATCATCCATTAAATCACAACTACATAGAAATGTTTTTTATAATTAAAAACCGAAGCAGACTGTGTCTGGTTTGTAATTGTGACTTCTGAAGTTTAATGACAATGTTAATGTTTGGAAACACCATCCGTTTGGGTAGTTGTGATTCATCCTGTCTTGCTTTGGGCATCTGTGATTATTTGTGGTACCCTTTGAAACAAGCACTCCTGGGGCTGGAGCGATAGCACAGTGGGTAGGGCATTTGCCTTGCATGCGGCCGACAAGGTTCAAATCCCAGCATCTCATATGGTCCCCGGAGCACCACCAGGAATAATTCCTGAGTGCAGAGCCAGGAGTACCCCTGAGCATCACTGGGTGTGACCCAAAAAGCAAATAATAATAATAATAACACAATAATAATAATAAAACAAGCACTCCTGCCAGCCCCCTACCCCACCCCAGCCTGCTTGGTATAGTGAAAATGACAGAAATTTATCCTGACCGAGGTTAGACTTGGGGTATTGTTTTTTAGTCTGTTTCCTGGCGTGAAAACTGAGGGAACCAAACCTAATTATTTTGCAGAATCTCCCCAACTCGTTTATTTTCTATCATCACGCACACGCTTTAAAATAAGGCACCATAAACTGACGGTGAAGGCACAACGTTTTCATTTTAAAATTAGTTTGAAAAATAAAGGTGCCCTAGGGCCAGTCTTTCTTCTTGGGGAGACAGCGCCACCTGCAGGTCATGATGCCAAAGAACAGCGCCATTCCGGGAGTTTCGTCTCCAATAGCCTGGAGGTATTTGCCACCTCCCAGAAACCATCCCTTGGGAGGTGGTCATACATTTGTGGTCATACATTTGTGAGTTGGCCAGCTGGGTTGAGATCAAAGAGACTGAACCTGGAGCCAAGCTGAGCCTGCTGTCCCCCAGGGGACTGATGCACGACCTCCTAATGATCACAGCTTTAACTACAGGGTGTCATTGACAGAGCAGCTCTTGGTGGTGGGAAAAGAAGTAAGAAAAGATCTGGATCACCTCAAATGTATTCAACAGCAAAAAGGGTGCGATTCTCAGGAAGTTCCATCCAAAACTGCTTCCAGCTGGCCTTCTTTTAGCAATCTATCTATCTCTTCACCGTCATTTGGAAAAGTCACGAAGCAGACTCAAGTCATTGTCACACTGTTCATTTATTTGTTCGGGCACCAGTAACGACTCCATTGTGAGACTTGTTGTTACTGCTTTTGGCATATTGAATACGCCACGGGGAGCTTGCCAGTCTCTGCCGTGTGGGCGGGATACTCTTGGTAGCTTTCCTCGAGAGGGACGGAGGGTCGGCCGCATGCAAGGCAAACGCCCTACCTGCTGTGCTATTGCCTCAGTCCTCAAGTCATTACCTTTTTTTCCCCTGCCCCCCAAATATTTATTGAACAACCATGTAGCAACATTAGCGAAGGGCTGGAGACTTTCTCCTTTTATTAAAGAACTGCGTTTTAAAAGTTATTGATATTTGCATTTTAGGCATATAATTTTTTTTCTTTTTGGGTCACACCCGGCGATGCACAGGGGTGACTCCTGGCTCTGCACTCAAGAATTACCCCTGGTGGTGCTCAGGGGGATCATATGGGATGCTGGGAATAGAACCCAGGTCAGCCGCTTGCAATGCAAATGCCCTACCCGCTGTGCTATTGCTCCAGTCCCTAGACATATAATATTTCAACACCAGTCCCTTCACCCGTATCAACTTCCCTCCCCCAGTGTTCCCACATTCCCTCCTCATCATCCCAATTCCCGCCCCATCCGCACCCGTCAACTTGACAGGCACACTACAAAGTTCCGCACCCGTCAACTTGACAGGCACACTACAAAGTCCCAGTGGCTGCACCTCAGATCCCATGTTTGCAGTGTTGATGGGTCTGTGCTTTGGGTATGTGGCTCTGCCCCCGTTTATATCACTTACTCTTTTTAAGTTTATATCACTTACTTAATCTGAAGCCTTTGTGCCTGCCCTCCCCCACCCCCCTATTTCCTATCCTCTTCCTTCTCCCTTGATTTCTTCCCTTCTCCATCCCTCTCCTCTCTGAACACTGGAATCAAGGGTGGTGTAGACATCCCTCTTTTACTACATTTGCTCATCGCGTGTTCTGTATACCACAGGTATACAAGGACTTTCTTTGGGGGTCGCAGTGTAGGGCGATTGCATGGATGGTGCCGGGACAGCATCCCGTGATACAGGGTGGAACTGGAGAGCAAAACTAGAACCTCACTCACACCAGGTGCATACAGTGCCACAGAGCCACCGCCTTTGCCCCCGCTAAAAGTGAATAGAATATACACAACAGCTTCTCACTGCAGGAATCAGGCTCTGTAATTTTGTACACACACATTTTACAGAAGCCTGAGCACAAAAAATTCAGAAGTCATTGAATATCTGAGGATCTTTTAGGGCTAAACGTTTGCTCTGTAAGACCAGGGGGCTGGCGCAGAGGGGCTGGAGCGCATGTTTTGCCTGGGGGAGCGCTGGGTTCAACACACAGCATTGCACGGTCTTCCAAGCACTGCCCCAGCGACTCTAAAACGAAACCCCAAATGCGTGGTTCCCTGTGCTAGGAAATAGCAATTGTGCGAGCTGAGGTGGCCGGATCTCTTTGAGATGACAGCTGGCTTATTATGTTGAGCCGAGGGTGCAAAAGCGGGAGGGAGGTAGGGAAGAGTCGCAGATGGAAGTTTCACAAAAGCCCAGCAGAGGGAGCCATTCCCTTAGCATAAAAGCGACTACAGGCCCGGACAGGGCCGCCCTCACCGCGCGCTGCCGCTAGGAGGCGCTTCAACAATAGAAATGCACTGTCCCCCCAATCTGAGGCCAGAACCTGAATGCTGGGTGTGAAGCGGGCAGATTCCTTCCGGGGTCCCTCTCCCCCTTTCCGCGCTGTCTTTCTGTGCTCCTATCGCCCCGGTCGTACTGGATTATGGCCTCATTTTGCACGAACCCCCTCTTCAAAGATACCATCTCCAATGCAGTATGAGGTGCTAATAATGGCTGACTTAAAAAAAAAAAACATTGGGGTGGGGGTGGGATGGGGTGCACAACTGAGTCACTTGATTTTCAATTTTGTTCACCCTGAGCACGGAGGCAGGAGCAAACCCTGAGCACCGCGGAGGGTGGCCGCCAACCCTAAATAAATAAATAAATAAATAAATAAATAAATAAATAAATAAATAAATAAATAAATAAAAGCAAAGGTCTCTGTGCATGAGTGGCCAGACAGAAAAATCAGGGGCAGAGAACTCTGGCCTATAGGTGGCCGCACAGAGCGAGATCCAGGCTCCTCTCGGGCGAGGCAGCGGCCGCACCGAGTGTCCGTGGACAGTGAACAGCGACGGGCCAGGAGACTGGCAGCGGTGTCTGCGGCTGGGTCAGGCTGTGCCGGGCACCAGGAGGGCAGAGGGGGTGGGGAGGGGCCCGCGGGGGAGCCCAGCCCAGACCCCCTCCGCGCCTGCCTCCTTGCCCCGCCTTTGGCTCCACCCCGGCAGGTGCTGGGGACCGTCCAGCCGGGACTCGGCCGCCAGGAGCGAGAACAGGCTCAGTCGCCCCCCATGGAGCAGAGTCCGGCACGAGGGCAGAGGCCTGGGGACCCCAGTGAGAGTCGGGGTGCGGGTGGGGCTGCAGCTGACGGAACAGGAAGGGCCTGCGCCTGCATTCCAGCAAGAGGCTGCGCGGGGGAAGGCCAGGCCGGCCTGGGCTGGGCAGCACGACTGTGGTCCACCAGCCGGATCCCTGGGGACGAAGCTTTGCCAACTCAGTGCCACCAAAAGGGCACTGCCGTGAGGGATCCTGCAGGAACTCCAACACAGCCCTGTAGGCACACAGGACACTTGCCGCACATACACACGCCACACGTGACATGTTCCCACACAACACACACACCACATCCCATATCATATACACAACACGCATCACATACCACACACACAACACAGCACACCCCATACCACACACACGACACATCACATGCCATACTCACAACATACCATATCCCATACCCCACACACAGCACACCACATCACACGCCTCACACATAGCATGCCACATCACATATTCCTCACACACAACACATCCCATGCCACACACACAACACATCACATACCATACATACAACATACTATGCTTCACATAACTCACACACCACACACTTCACACACCTCACACACAACACACACTTCACATGCCCCATACACAGCACAAAACACACCATATCACATACCACACACACAACATGCCACACCTCACATAACTCATACTCAACCACATTCAGTACAAAGCATCACATGCACAGATACTAATGCCACACTTCATATACCTCACACACAACACACACACTTCATATACCTCACACACAACACACACACTTCATATACCTCACACACAACACACACTTCACATATCTCACACACAGCACAAAATATACCACATCACATTCTCATAAACTATTACCACACTTCCATACCTCACACATGATATAGCACACACATATGCCACACCTCACATACTTCACACATTCCACACACAACACACACACACCACTTCACATACCCCACACATAACAATTTACATACCTCACATAAAGTGCAGACAGGCCACACTTCACATATCTCACACACACACCACCACACTTATACCACAGGTCACAAACCTCACACACCATTTTACCTACTATATATCATACACATGTATTACACATGACACATTCACTGTGCACCATTCACCATTCTTGTTACACACACTATGCACATACCAGACATCATTCAACAGACCACAAACACCACTTACAACATGCATACTCATAACACAAACCATTATCACACTTACATGCACCACACACTATTCACCACTAATTGCATACAATGTCCACCTCACTTTTGCACATGCATACCTCACACATGCCCATTTATATGCCACACTTCACATACCCCACACACAACACACTTACCACATCACATTTACATGTTTATACAAACACCTTCCACACTTGTAAACACCCATACATACATACCACTTCACATACCCCACACACAACAAATACCACATTCACACACAACACTTACATATGCCACTTATTATTCCCCACACTCACACACGTACACATATACACATAATGCACACACCATTCACTCCCCAGAGACCATCAACCTATCCCACACACCATTTACCACACACACATTTATTACACACATGTAAGACAAGTCAAACTTATTTTTACCACACAATCTGTGCCCCTCATCTTATTCTACCTTTCTGTTGTTTTCCTAGTGCCTAAAACTGCCTTGGCTTAATGGCCCACAAATAGGTCCCTCTTTCTGTGGCTGGGAGAAGGTAGCTTTGGGGGTGGGTGAGACCCCACCGGCCTCAGCCTGTGCCTCAGCCCCTCGGGATGCAGGAGGTACTGTGGGCAGCGGAGACGCCGGCCACCTCACCCTGCAGCTTCACGGAACAGCCTGCCCTTGCGTGTCCCTGGCGAGTGGGAGCCAAAGATGTTCTCTCGTTGCTTGTGGTTCCGATGCCACTTTCCTAGAGAATCCCTGCCTTCCTCAGAATTGGTGTCTTTCAGCAGCAGCCTGAAACCTGCTCGAGGGCCATTAAGTCTTTGTGGTGAGTCTTGACATTGGAGAGAAAGAAGGAAAGGGTAGGCTGGGACGGTATGCGCTGGGAAAATAAAACGGAATAGAATAATCCTGAACACACAGTTAAGTGCTGCATCGTTTGGCACATATGTGGGTGAATGATGTAGATGTGTGTGGTGAGTGGTGTGTGTATCGAGTGGTGTATGTAGTGAATAATGTCTATGCGTGGTGCACAGTGTATTTTGTGGAGAATGTGTGGTGAGTGGTATGTGTGTGTGTATGTGTGTGTGTGGTAAGAGCTTTGTGTATATGTGTGGTGAATGGTCTCTGTGGTGAATGGTGTGGGGGTGAGTAGTGGTAGTAGTGGGGGAGGTTGGTACATGTGTGTGATGTGTATTGTGTGTGTACGTGTGTGGTGCATGGTCTGTAGTGAATGGTGTGTATGTGGTGAATAGTGGGGGAGTGAATAACGTATGTGGCGAATGGTGTGTTGTATGTATGGTGTGGGCCGTGTTGAGTCATGGGGGAGTTAGTGTAGTGTGTGTAGCGGAAGATGCAGTGTGTGTGTGTGTGTGTGTGTGTGTGTGTGTGTTGAGTAGTCTGTGTGGCAAACGGTATATGGTGAATACTGTGGATGTGTGCAGTGAATGGTGTGTTTGTGTATGTAATGTGTATGTGCGGTGCATTCTGTGTGTGCATGCATGCACATATATGTGTCTGCTGGTTTGTACCTTTCTCTCAGCTATCAAACCGGCTATAAAGGGGCCAGAGCTGTCCCCACAGCGCAGACACGGCAGATGTGGCCGGATCCTGAGGTGCCGGATGGAGCAACTCTGGAAAGTTCAGGCTGAAGCAGGGAGCCAGCCCTGACACACTCAGCCCCAGGCCAGAGGTGACTCAGGGGAGGCTGAGGCAGTTACCGTCTGTGTTTTCCTTCTGGTTAATACTCAATCCGCCTAGTGTCTCTCGTGGAGTGACTCAACTCTGGAGTCAGGGCTTGAGCCATCAATTTTTGCTCGTTCAAGAGACCATTTTTCAGCACTGCCTCTGGCAACAGCCGCTGCTCCCGCGGGGACAGCCTCTCAGGAATTTCCCTTCAGCGCCAGACAGCAAGTCAGACGCAGATGAGGACTTTTCTGAGAAATGACAGTGTCACTAGGATATTCAGCATTATTTTGGTCTGTTTCTGAAAAAACAGAGGAAAGGGCCAGGAAGAGGACTCGGAGGTGGAACCCGTCTTCCCTGAGTCAGCTCTGTGCGGGGCAAGTGTGTATTTTGTTTGGGGTCTGCACCCAGCAGAGCCGTTTCTGTTCTATCTCTCCAGCACCTATTACAATTACTTGTTAGTTATGCAAAATAATAATTGTGGCTATTTAAACATTTTTTCCAAACTGTTTAATGCCAAAACAATCCAACTGAGCTATTTTTGAAGATAAAAAATTCTCTTTTTTTCAGTTTCTTTTTTTTTTAATTTATTTATTTTTTAATTAGTGAGTCACAGTGAGGGTACAGTTACAGATTCACACATTTTCGTGCTTGTTTTTCCCTCATGCAATGTTCAGGAGCCCATCCCTCCACCAGTGTCCATTCTCCACCACCAATGAATCCAGTATCCCTCCCACCCCCCCAGTCCCATCCCCCCCACCCCACCCTGCCTCTGTGGCAGGGCATTCCAATTTGTTCTCTCTCCTTTTGGGTGTTGTGGTTTGCAATAGGGGTTTTGAGTGGTCAGAAGATAAAAAAAATTCTTTATTAAGTGATCAGTAAATGGAAAGCAATACCATTCAGCAAACAGACAACAACTCTGAAAAGCTTTGCAAAATGGAAGGGCTTTGAAGGCAGGAAGAAAATAAGGTTGGGGACCAGAGCAATAATAGCACAGCGGGGAGGGCATTTGCCTGTCATGTGACCAACCAGGGTTCCATCCCCAGCATCCCATATGGTCTCCCGAGCACCACCAGGAGTAATCCCTGAGCACTGCCAGGTGTGACCAAAAAAACAAAACAAAACAAAAAAAAGCCAGAACACATGCCCACACTAGCAAATGCCCTTTCTTCTCTCTTCTCCGTCTTCCCTCCCGCAGCTGATTCTAACATTTCTCCAGTCGCCCAGTCTCAGTCCTAATGCCAGGAATCATCTGATTGCCCGGCTTACCCGCTGTCCCAAGCCCACGGCTTCTGCCTCTGCACCTGAGTTTTGCCTTGATGTGAATTCTCCAGACACCTTCAGGACCTTTGATTGGCCATTTCCTCCCACCCAGGGCCATAGCGACTTCTCTGGGTTGTCCTGGAAGCCCCCGACAGCTCCTTTCCCTGGCTCCTCTGCAGGTCCAGCCACCCCACTTGCTCTCACCTCGGGCTTACGGGTCCCTCTGTCCTCACGTCTCTGGCCCCTGCACCAGTGAGTTTCCCTTGAGGAGCTCCTGTGCATTTACAGGGCGAGTTGCCCTTTGCACATTTCTGGTGTCCTCCTCCTTCTGGGAGCCCAAATCACCTTCCCTCTGGGTGCAGGGAACCAGCAACCTGGTGGAACTATCTTTGAGGGGTCCCCATATCTCAAATCTCTGTACCCCACATTTCCTCCACACCCCAATGCAAGCCCCACTCATAAAATACTCTCTCTCTCTCTCTCTCTCTAGAGGGGAAAATGCAACGTGCACATAAGGGAGATTCCGTTCAAGGAACTGGCTCACATGACAATGGGCAAACCAGAGATTTAGGCAAGAGCTGATGTCGCAAATGACTTGGGAGGCAGAAGTCCTTCATCAAGGGGAACCAGAGTTATGATTTAAAAATATCTAACTGTGGAGAGAAAATAAGAGCGTAAAGACAGAAGAAAAGTCAAAGATTAAGAACAAAAAGGCAAACGAGGAGCAAGCAATGACTAGAAAACAGAAACAATACGTAGTAGGTCTGACCCGATTCAATCAAGAATGCCTTCGAGTCTGAGTGGTTGAATGCTGCTGATAGAAGGGCAGAAACTGACAGAGTAAATTGAAATAATAAAAAATGGGGGCTGGGGCTGAAATAATAAAAAATGGGAGCACAGCGGGTATGGCATTTGCCTTGCACGCAGCCAAGAGATTCCCAGCATTGCATATGGTCCCCCAGCATCTCCAGGAATCATTCCTGAGTGCAAAGCCAGGAGTAACCCCTGTGCATTGCTGGGTGTGACCTGAAAAGAAAAAAAAATGGGGCCAGAGGCAAGAGATATAGTACAGCCAGTAGGGCAGTTGGGTTTAATCTCTGGCACCCATGAGGTTCCCAAGCCCCACGGAGAGTGATCACTAAGTGGCAGAGCCAGGAGTAAGCCCTGAACACAGTTGGGTGTGGCTCCCACACAAACAAAAATGGGTCCAGAGAGGTAGGGGCTAAGACACTTGGCATGCATATGACTCACTTGGTTCAATCCCTGGCACCACATATCGTAGCACTGTAACACTGTTGTCCCATTGTTCATTGATTTGCTCGAGCGGGCACCAGTAATGTCTCCATTGTGAGACTTGTTACTATTTTTGGCAATTGAATACACCACAGGGAGCTTGCCAGGCTCTACCGTGAGGGCGGGATACTCTCAGTAGCTTGCCAGGCTCTCAGAGAGGGATGGAGGACTCGAACCTGGGTCTACTGTGTACAAGGCAAACACCCTACCGGCTGTGCTATTGCTCTAGCCCAAGTCATGCTCTCATGCACCACATATAGTACCCCCCAAAAAAGCACCAGAAATGATCCTTAAACACAAACCAGGAGCAAGCCCTGAGCACTGCCTGGTGTAGCCCAAACCCGCCTTCCCTCCCCCACCACCAACAACAAAATCTGGATTCCACGGGACGTCAGAAGACCTCGTGGCCACCCACCAACTAGATGGTCAGATTACTTCATCAAATCTCAGAATGAACGATTTGAGGCTCTTCCTGTTCCTGGAGCGAGCAGATATCATTGGGCTGCACTAGCTCGTGACAGGGACAAATAGAGATGTTACTGGCACCCGCTCGAGCAAATCGAAGATCAACGGGACTACAAGTGATACAAGTGATATATATAGAGAGAGAATCTATGTTATTGATAAGAATTTAAGAATATAAGAGCCGGACACAGAAACTTCTCTTGCCTGCTCTTCAACCTCTCGGACACTCTCGCTGGCTAGCCCACTCCCTGGCTTGCCCCTGTCCACTCTGGAGAAGCCTGTGTCCCGCTAAGCACGTCCTCTCCTTCTCTCTCCCCACATCTGTCTCAACAAGTCTCAGGAAGCTGTGTCGTTTCACCGTGCCGCCGCCTCCTGAAATCCTCTTCTGCGAGTGACAGTGACACCCCCAAGCGCCCGTGGGAAGTTGGCACTGCCCTGAGCTAGGCCGGGCACTTCTCTGAGCACTGGCAGCTGAAGTGGGTCGGCAACAGAGAGGTGGAAACGTTTTGTTTCAGTCTCCCTTGCTCCCCACTTTACCCGGTCACTGGCACCGAATCCCGCCCTCCCTCTACTCTGCCACGGAGCCCTGGCAGCTCCCAGCAGCTCTGAGCTGCAAGGCCAAAACGGAAAATTTTAGCCCCACATAGATGGGCTGGGTAGTGATGGGGGTGGCTGTGGGTCCCCTGAACCAGGGGCATGTCCCCCCCCAAATAAGTAAATAACAAAAAAGAAAAAAAATACTTATCCATTAATCCCTAGTCTTTCCTTTTTTTTTTTTTCTTTTTGGGTCACATCCGGCAATGCTCAGGGGTTACTCCTGGCTCTGCACTCAGGAACTACTCCTGGCGGTGCTCAGGGGACCATATAGGATGCTGGGAATCGAATCTGGGTCAGCCGCTTGCAAGGCAAACACCCTACCCACTGTGCTATCGCTCCAGCCCCAGTCTTTCCTCTTAAGGAACCTAAATTTCTCACTGTGGCATCCCCCTTAGAATGGAAGGCAATCAGTTTTACTCAAGGTTTACTGATTTAAATATTCACCACATCCTTTTTTTTTAAAGAAGATATCATTTCTTTATTTTAACAGGCAGAGCATATATGTGGCTTACAAACTAGAATGCAATAAAAACATGGAAGATTCTGCTTCTTCCATCCCCCTAGAAAACCAGTATTAGTTATTTATAGGAAGCATCATTTCTGAAGCGTGTTTATATTCAAAACTGCCAAGTGACAAGTGTGTTCTAAGAGACAATAAGAATAGAAACCACCGGGGGCAGGAGCGGTAGCACAGCGGGTAGGGCATTTGCCTTGCATGCGGCCGACCCGGGTTCGATCCCCGGCATCCCATATGGTCCCCCAAGCACCGCCAGGAGTAATTCCTACATGCAAAGCCAGGAGTAACTCCTGAGCATCACTGGGTGTGACCCAAAAAGAAAAAAAAAAGAATAGAAACCACCAACGTGGCTGTCTGTTAAACTGCTCTTCCTCCTGGTATCTACTCGAGGCATAGGACACCCTCTAGTCCTAGCAGTCATTAAAATAAACTGCTTTGACTTGCTCTCAGCATATTTAACTAT
This sequence comes from Sorex araneus, assembly GCF_027595985.1. Taxonomy (NCBI): domain Eukaryota; kingdom Metazoa; phylum Chordata; class Mammalia; order Eulipotyphla; family Soricidae; genus Sorex; species Sorex araneus. The sequence goes on from NC_073303.1 coordinate 196,930,918, forward strand.
AGTCATTCTGTTTTGATTTGAAATCTTTGGTTCTCTTCAACATTCTATCCCAAACGGTTTCCCATTCCTTGATAAATCCCTCCATAGTCTTTCTTTATTTCCTGTTTTATTCTCCCTCATATCATCCTCCTCTTCTTGGTTTCTTTTGGTCAATGCTTGATGAAAATGACCCTAAACTTCCTTACCTTTGAGAACTTACCTCCCTATCATTCAGCACCTCAAACCTTCCCCACACCCCATTTTTTCTTATCACCTAATTTAGATAGAAAACTCAAAGACACACACTTTTGAATAGAACTAAATTTAAAAATAATAAAGTACAAATACAAGTGGAGAGACCGTTACAGATAAAGCATCCTGGTATACATTAACAGATTTCTACAGCACCTACATTTTTTGTTTCTGTCAAAATAGTGTCTCTGATTTGCTTTTTTCATGGGTATCATGTAAAAATCACTATTAAAAGGAAAAGGAAACACAGAGAATGAACACTAATATATAAGCATGTATTTGAGCTTTTGAAATCTGTATAAAATACAATGTAATAAATGAGGAAAAACACTTTGCACCTGAGAGAAAGAAAGTCAATGTCTAAAATCACACAGCAAATGTCAAAGTCAAGCTAAAATGAGGCTTATAAAATCCTAGTTGAAAATAATGGCCAAAGACCTCAAAATGGCTATAGAGCGAATCAGAGCCCTGGGGGATGACTTCAAGAGGAACAACATAAGAATCATTGGAGTACCAGAACCACAGGGAAGTAACCCCAATGAAAAAAACACAGTCAAAGACATCATCACTAAGAAATTCCCAGAGCTGGAGAAGGCAGGCGTCCAGATACAAGAAGTCCGAAGAGTGCCAGCAAAAAGAGACCCAAATAAAAAGACTCCAAGGCATATCATAGTCAGAATGGCGGATGCTGTAGATAGAGACACAATTCTACAAGTAGCAAGGTCAAAGAGGGAAATCACATACAAAGGAGCACCCCTCAGATTTACGGCCGATCTGTCAGAAGAAACCCTCCGAGCCCGAAGACAATGGTGGGACATAGTGAAAAAACTCAACGAAATGAATGCCTCACCAAGAATACTTTATCCGGCTAAACTCTCACTCAAACTCGAAGGAACCATACACTACTTCTCGGATAAACAACAGCTCAGGACCTTCATAGACTCAAAACCAATCTTGAAAGAAGGTCTAAAGGGGCTACTGTAAGACAAGGAGGAGCCCCATAAGAACAACAAATCCCACAGAAAGATGACACAAAACCACATCACAATAATCTCTCTCAATGTCAATGGCCTAAATGCACCTATCAAGAGACACAGAGTGGCTAAATGGATCCGGAAATTAAACCCAACATTCTGTTGCCTGCAAGAAACACACCTGAACAAACAGAGTAAACATAGACTCAAAGTCAAAGGATGGAAAACAATCCTCCAAGCAAACAACCCCCTTAAAAAAGCTGGAGTGGCCATCCTGGTATCCGACAACATAGATTTCAGGATGAAAAAGATCAAAAGGGACAGCGAAGGTCATTTTCTGTTTATCAAGGGATATGTACAACAGGAAGAAACCACACTCTTAAACGTATATGCTCCTAACAAACGACCGGCTAAATATTTAAAACGACTCCTAACAGACTTCAAAGAGGACATCACTAACAGCACAATTGTAGTCGGAGACTTCAATACGGCCTTATCACCTCTAGATAGATCCACAAGAACAAAACTCAACAAGGAAACACTGACCCTGAATGAAGAAATTGAAGAGAGAGGCCTAATAGACCTATACAGGGCCTTACACCCCAAAAAGAAAGAATACACATTCTTTTCCAGTGCACATGGAACATTTTCAAAAATAGACCATGTACTGGGCCCCAGAACATACCTCAATCGAATCGGAAAAATAAAAATTGTATCAACCATCTTTTCAGACCACGATGCGCTGAAGATAGAAGCTAACCACCCACAAATACGGAAAATCAAATCAAACACCTGGAAATTAAACAATTCCATGTTGAACAATGAGTGGGTCAAGAAGGAAATCAAGGAAGAAATCAAAAGATACTTAGAAACAAATGAGAATGAAGACACGAGCTACCAAAACCTATGGGACGCAGCTAAAGCCGTGTTAAGGGGAAAATTTATAGCTCTCCAAGCATTCCTCAGGAAGGAAGAAAGGACCCACATAGATAGCTTGACTTCACGACTCAAGACCCTAGAAAAGGACCAGAAAAAGGACCCCAAACCAGACCGAAGGAAAGAAATAATAAAAATTAGAGCAGAAATTAATGACATCGAAACCAAAAAAACAATCCGAAAGATCAATGAAACAAAGAGTTGGTTCTTTGAGAAAATAAATAAGATTGATAAACCGCTAGCAAGTCTCACAAAGAAAGAAAGAGAGAAAACTCTAATAAATCGAATCAGAAATGAAAAGGGGGACATCATAACAGAAACCAGTGAGATTCAAAAGATCATTAGAGACTACTTTGAAAGTCTTTACGCCACAAAAAAGGAGAACCTAAAAGAAATGGATGGATTCCTTGATTCCTACAATCTCCCAAGACTGAAGAAAGAAGACCTGGAATACCTGAATAGACCCATCAATGTTAAGGAAATTGAAACGGTAATCAAAAACCTCCCCAAAAACAAAAGCCCAGGCCCAGATGGTTTCACTGGCGAATTCTTCCAAACATTTAAAGAAGACCTATTGCCTGTTTTCCTCAAACTTTTCCAGGAAATTGAAAAACCAGGAACTCTCCCAAACAGTTTCTATGAAGCACATATCTCCCTAATACCAAAAGCAAACAAAGACACCACTAAGAAAGAAAATTACAGACCAATTTCCCTGATGAACACCGATGCGAAGATCCTCAACAAAATACTAGCAAATAGGATCCAACAACTCATCAAAAAGATCATACATCACGACCAAGTGGGATTCATCCCAGGGATGCAAGGATGGTTTAACATTCGGAAATCAATCAACATAATCCAGCATATCAACAAAAGTAAAGATAAAAACCATATGATCATATCAATAGATGCAGAGAAAGCATTTGACAAGATCCAACATCCTTTCATGATGAAAACCCTCGCCAAAATGGGGTTTGGAGGAACTTTCCTCAAGATAGTCGAAGCCATCTATCACAAGCCTACGGCAAGCATTATCCTCAACGGGGAAAAACTAAGGGCCTTTCCTCTGAGATCAGGCACAAGACAAGGATGCCCACTCTCACCACTCCTCTTCAATATAGTACTGGAAGTACTTGCGATAGCTATTAGACAAGAAAAAGAGATTAAGGGCATCCAGATAGGAAGGGAAGAAATCAAACTCTCACTATTTGCAGACGACATGATACTATATCTAGAGAAGCCTAAAACCTCTACTAAGAAACTCTTAGAAACAATAGACTTATACAGTAAAGTTGCAGGCTACAAAATCAATACCCAAAAATCCATGGCCTTCATATATGCAAACAATGAGGCAGAGGAAAGGGACATGAAAAAAGCAATCCCATTCACAATCGTGCCCCAGAAAATCAGGTACCTCGGAATCAGCTTAACCAAGGAAGTAAAAGACCTTTACAAAGAAAACTACATAACGCTACTCCATGAAATCAAAGAGGACATGAGGAAATGGAAACATATACCCTGCTCGTGGATAGGGAGAATCAATGTTGTCAAAATGGCAATACTCCCTAAAGCATTATACAGATTCAATGCGATCCCTATAAATATACCCATGACATTCTTCAAAGAAATGGATCAAGCAATCCTAAAATTCATATGGAATAACAAACGTCCAAGGATAGCTAAAACAATTCTTGGGAAAAAGATGATGGGAGGCATCACCATCCCCAACCTCAAACTTTACTACAAAGCAGTAACAATTAAAACAGCATGGTACTGGAACAAAGGCAGAGCCGTAGACCAATGGAACAGGGTGGAATATCCCTACACACAACCCCAAATGTATGACCATCTAATCTTTGATAAGGGAGCAAGAGATGTGAAGTGGAGCAAGGAAAGCCTCTTTAACAAATGGTGCTGGCACAACTGGACAACCACATGCAAAAAAATGGGTTTAGACCTTGACCTGACACCATGCACAAAAGTCAGATCAAAATGGATTAAAGACCTCAACATTAGACCACAAACCATAAGGTACATTGAAGACAAGGTCGGCGAAACCCTCCACGATATTGAAGATAAAGGTATCTTCAAAGGTGACACGGAACTAAGCAATCTAGTAAAAACAGAGATCAACAAATGGGACTACATTAAACTAAAAAGCTTCTGCACCGCAAGAGATACAGTGACCAGAATACAAAGACTATCCACAGAATGGGAAAGGATATTTACACAATACCCATCAGATAAGGGGTTGATATCAATGGTATATAAAACACTGGTTGAGCTCTACAAGAAGAAAACATCCAACCCCATCAAAAAATGGGGCAAAGAAATGAACAGAAACTTTACCAAGGAAAAAATACGAATGGCCAAAAGGCACATGAAAAAGTGCTCTACATCACTAATCATCAGAGAGATGCAGATCAAAACAACCATGAGATACCACCTCACACCACAGAGACTAGCACACATCCAAAAGAACAAAAGCAACCGCTGTTGGAGAGGATGTGGGGAGAAAGGGACCCTTCTTCACTGCTGGTGGGAATGCCGACTGGTTCAGCCCTTCTGGAAAACAATTTGGACGACTCTCAAAAAATTAGATATTGAATTCCCATTTGACCCAGCAATACCACTGCTGGGAATATATCCCAGAGAGGCAAAAAAGTACAATCGAAACAACATCTGCACATGTATGTTCATCGCAGCACTGTTTACAATAGCCAGAATCTGGAAAAAACCCGAATGCCCCAGAACGGATGACTGGTTGAGGAAACTTTGGTACATCTATACAATGGAATACTATGCAGCTGTTAGAAAAAAGGAGGTCAAGAATTTTGTAGTTAAGTGGATGGGCATGAAAAGTTTCATGCTGAGTGAAATGAGTCAGAAAGAGAGAGACAGACATAGAAAGATTGCACTCATCTATGGTATATAGAATAACAGAGGGGGAGACTAACACCCAAGAACTGTAGAAATAAGTACCAGGAGGTTGACTCCATGGCTTCGAGGCTGGCCTCACGTTCCGGGGAAAGGTCAACTCAGAGAAGCGATCACCAACTACATTGTAGTCGAAGGCCATGTGGGGGAAGGGAGTTGCGGGCTGAATGAGGGCTAGAGACTGAGCACAGCGGCCACTCAACACCTTTATTGCAAACCACAACAGCTAATTAGAGAGAGAAAACAGAAGGGAATGCCTTGCCACAGTGGCAGGGTGGGGTGGGGGGGAGATGGGATTGGGGAGGGTGGGAGGGACACTGGGTTTACGGGTGGTGGAGAATGGGCACTGGTGAAGGGATGGGTTCCCAAACTTTGTATGAGGGAAGTATAAGCACAAAAGTGTATAAATCTGTAACTGTACCCTCACAGTGATTCTCTAATTAAAAATAAATAAATTAAAAAAAATCCTAGTTGAATACTTTCTTCCATTATTAAATGCCGTTTCTCTTTGATTACTAAGTTTAGGGATAAGAAATCTAATGAAAAGCTTTGAAAAGTATTATTTCTTACCTGACATGGTCAGCAAAGGGGAAATATCAACAAAAGATAGATGAGAAGAGGAGACGATACGAGTGTACATCTGAACACTGAATCAGAAGACCACAAGTGATTGGTCATTGGTCACTGGTCACTTGTTATGATCCCAACTTCTTCACAAACAACTGCATGGGAACCCCAAGGTTCTAGAAGGTGGTGGTAGGTTTGGTGGGAGAATTATGTCATAAAGCGGGCGGTTAAAAGGTAGAGGCTAGCCAATAAGGGAGTCAGATTCCCAAGAAGACCGGATTGGATAGAGAGTGGTAGAATTAAGCAGGCTAGGGAGATGGACTCCTACAAGACAGTTATAACAATTTCATCTTCCTCAGACTCTCATGTTTGGGAAATACTCTTATTATACTCAAGAGCTTACATATTTCATTAATAAATTAACAAAGTTACTAGGTAATCATTTATATTGCCTAGTAACCAATAACATTAAGTTATTACTAATATATTTTATGTAATGTTTATAAAATTAAATTATGTGTTCATACTTTATAATATACATTATTATTTACTTTGGGGTTAGGAAGTGATGGATTGTTATGAGAAATCATCCCCTAACAAAAAACCCTAAGGTTAGGGTATTCCGATAGCAAACATGCACCCAGAAAAGAATAGTTAGGCAAGGATAGAATAGATGACAAAGTATCTGCCAGCTGCAGACTTGTGCCAGGAAAACATAGACTGATACTGTTTAGGGTCTTTTAGATTTAGGGGACAATATGACCAAAAATAGAATAGAAGCTTTCACATTCTGATTTACTTATTCATTTTAGTTTTGGGGCATCATCCATTAGAAAATCCCAAGTAGTATGGGATAATTGGGGATCTGTAAAGGGAATCAGAATGAATAAAAGTATTTCTTGAAGGTAGTTGTAACTTAAAGTAATGTCATCATCTGGATCAAAGTGATGACCAGAACCACATCCTTTTTTTTAAAAAAGGTACAGCTCTGTTCACAATAGCCAGAATCTGGAAACAACCCGAGTATCCGAGAACAGATGACCAGCTAAAGAAACTTTGGTACATCTACACAATGGAATACTATGCAGATGTCAGGCGAGATAAAGTCATGAAATTTTCTTATAATGGATAGTCATAGACAGTATCATGCTAAGTGAAATAAGTCAGAAAGAGGGTCAGAAAGAAAGACATAGAATGACTGCACTCATTTGTGGATATAAAATATGTGGATATAAGTATAAAACAACATAACATGAGACTGACACCCAAGGACAGTAGACACAAGGGCCAGGAATACTGTCCATAGTTGGCAGCCTGTCTCATGAGCTGTGGGAGAAGGTGGCTGGGATAGATAAGGGATCACTAAGACAATGATTGTTGGAGGAATTGTTCAGGATGGGAGATGTGTGCTGAAAGTAGATAAAGGCCCAAACGTGATAATCTCTCAGTATCTGTATTGCAAACCATAATGCCCAAAGGTAAAGAGAGAGTATGGGGGAAATTGTCTGCCATGGATACTGGGGAAGAGTTGGAAGGGGGTGTGATATACCGGGGACATTGGTGGTGGAAAGTGTGCACTGGTAGAGAGATGGGTGTTCAATCATTGTATGACTGAAATTCAAACATCAAAGCTTTGTAACTGTATCTCACGGTGATTCAATAAAATAAATATAGCAATGCACTGTAACACTGTAGTCCCATTGTTCATCGATTTGCTCGAGCGGGCACCAGTAACATCTCCATTGTGAGACTTGTTGTTACTGTTTTTGGCATATCAAATACACCTCGGGTAGCTTGCCAGGCTCTGCCGTACGGGCAGGATACTCTCAGTAGCTTGCCGGGCTCTCCGAGAGGGACAGAGGAATCAAACCCAGGTCGGCTGCATGCAAGGCAAACGCCCTACCCACTGTGCTATTGCTCCAGTCCACCCAAAAAGAAAAAAGTAAATAAATATAAATATTTATTAAAAATTAATAAATAAAATTAAAAAGATGCAACTATTTACAAGAAAATCTAGACTGGGATTTAACCCAAACCTGGGTGCCATGGTCTCACCCATTGTCACATGAAATCGACTCTCCCAGACGCCACCTTGGAGAATCGTTTTGCCATGGTCCAGCAGTCACGGTCTTGCAGCTTACCTGGACTCTCCGGGACCCTCACCCCACACAGTCAACCCAGCACCGAGTCCTGCTATGCCTCTTCTGGAATCATCCTAGCCCGTCCCTTCCACCGACCTGCAATCCGGGAACCCTCCATCCGAGTTCCAGAGGGGTCCACCCTGAGCTCCAGAGCCCGTTCCGACCGCCCGCAGGCTCCCCCAGACACAGCAAGGAGAGAACTCGCTAGCCCGAGAGGAATCTTGCTCTCCTCCTCCTCTGGACCCAGCCTCACGACCCCCAATGCCAGAGAGTCTGTGAACAGGCGAGAGCTGGGGTGTTGCCGTTTGCAGGATTTTATAAAAATAAAAGCAAGCTCACGGTTGGTTAGGCTCTGACAATCCACCTTTATGTTCCAGCCAAGTTTGATTCTATCACAAACCAGGCTGTCTGGGTGTGCTCAGGTTTCCATAGCAAGCCACACACACAATGGGGGTGGGGGGGAGTTTCACAGAGTTCTGGTGAGAGCCTCTTCCTCTTCTTACAGGGGCTCTAGTTCCATCATGGGGGAGGCTCGCAACTTCCCTCCGATTTTTATGCTATGTTCCCTTTGGGGAAACTGGAAACCCAACCCTTCAGGACCGTTATCCCTAAGGATGAGTGGTCCCTAATAGGGTCCAGGACCTCGGGCTGAATCCAGGCACCTTGATGGACTTTGGCCTGCCTGCCCTCAGGTCGACTCTGGGGAAACACAGCCCCTGACGGTCTGTGAACGGGGGGTGCACGTAGCTCTCTCCACAGAAGGCTGCCAGTGTAACTCAGGCTGTCCGAGAAAGCCGTGACGGTGACGTTCCAGCTTCAATGCATCTACTTCTCAGTGGTAATTCACTGGACGATGTTCTTTCTCGAGGAGGTGCAGGATTAATTCAGAGCCACAGGCACCGTCTCCGATGGTGTAACGGAAGCACGTCATCTGTGAGCGAGCGGGTTCCTATTCTTTCACTTCCTTTTTTTCTTCTTCAAGCCCAGGTGGCACTTGTCCCTCAGGCAAGCTTGAAACAGGACCTGTGTGGCACGTGACTCCATCAGCCTGGGAGCCGTCATGGGGCGAGGTGGTGGTGGCGACACACGTGGTCTTGAGCAAAGTCAAGCTTGAGTGCGTAAAGGTTTAAAAAGGGGGAAAGGAACAGTTTCCACGGATCTTTCCTCCGTCCTAATCGGAAGCCACATTTTCCATCGGCGTTGGATATATCTTTCGGGTTTGGGTAGCACTCAGGGATCACTCCTGGTGGTGCTCAGGGGCCACATGTGGATCTGGGGATTCAACTGGGGTCAGCTGTGTGCCAGACAAGTGTCTGGACACTTGCCCCCTGGATTACCTCTCTGGCCCTGATCTCAGTTTTTTCCCCCCTTATATCCTGACATCGTTGATCTCAGGTTGTGAGTCTATTACATCACCTTTCTTTACAGGGTGTTGATTTTCATTTTGGTAGAAATAAAATAATAATGATTTGGGGTATGGTTAAAAAAAAAGCAAAAAGGAGGGTGTAAAGAAAAGAAGGCTGAAAGAGGGAGGAAGTGAGTCATTCTGAGAGGAGGTTCGGGGGAAGAGGGTCACATGCAGATGGTCTGGCCAGGGCTGTGGTTGGGTGGTGTTTCGGGGATTACTGCTTCTTTGTCCAGAACAAAAGTTCCCAAACAATCTTGGCCTACTGCCCCTTTTCAGGGGGTGGAGGGAATAACTACGCAGCGTCCCCCTTGATGCACCTTATTTAAGCAAACAAACTGAGAGCATCCCACAGTGGTCCCCAAGGCCACCTTCTCTCTGAATTATTCCAGTGCTCAAGGCGGAAGGTGGGGGATGGGGAGGGGGTGGTGGGCAGGTATCACCCACACTAGGAACCCAGAGTGAATCTCTAGCCTAAAGACAGAAGATATCTGTAGGATAACATTGGTTTGTCTTTTCTGCCTTGCCACAGGGAGCAAAGGTTTATTGGCTTACTCCCATCACAGTGCTCCCATTCTTCTATGTTTATCTGTAACGTTTTTCTTTGTGCTCTGCTTCTCCAATCAATCACCTTTATCTCTTAATCAGTCTCGTAAATGTTATAAAACTTATAAATCTTGTAAAACTTAATTTTTAAATATTAAATATTATAAAATGTTGTAAATATTGTAACTTATTATAAAACTTGTAAAACTCATAAAACTTGTAAATATTGCTTTCCCTTCTCCTTAAGTCTTCTCCTTAAGTTCTTTGCATAGTTAATTCAGAGCAATGTCCTTTTTTGTATAGACACAGGAGGACAATTAATTCTATGCTTTTGTAACTTGGGAGTTAATTGACTCCGAATAATATTGATTCCTAGGTATCTGTTTTCTCAATTGAAACCTCAATTGCCCTTACTTTCTAGAACCCCAAAAGCAGGGTCTCCATGAGGGACCGGGGGCAAGCAGTGAGCTACCCTCACATCGAATTGGGCCAGGCCAGAGTGCCATAATACTCAAGTATACGTTAAGAGCATGGTCATGGATAAATTCTGTCATGATCCAAAAAGTAACAGGTGGATTGGGACGCTGCTAAGGTTAGGAAAGATTAATCTGGCCTGAGCACTGTAGTCTGAGATCTACGGATGTCCCCAGGAGAGACACCCTACAAGCTTAATGTATCTCTTACTGTGTCCATACAAAATAACTAATATTAAGAAGTAGAATTAAGATGTTGATTAAGATGTTAATGGGGCCGGAGCGATAGCACAGCGGGTAGGGCGTTTGCCTTGCACGCAGCCAACCCGGGTTCGATCCCCGGCATCCCATATGGTCCCCCAAGCACCGCCAGGAGTAATTCCTGAGTGCAAAGCCAGGAGTAACCCCTGAGCATCGCTGGGTGTGACCCAAAAAGCAAAAAAAAAAAAAGATGTTAATGAAGTCATTGGACTAAGGAGAGGAGAAACACCCCTAAGTGGTATTTTACTCTTGAGTGAAGAAGGATTTTGATGTGCCGATTGTGCTTCCCCCAATGCAGGGGAGTTGGGGAGAGACTAGGGGGAGACCAAGGCAGCGAGTGGGAGCACAGAGAGATGAGCAGGAGAGACAGGAGGAGGGAGAGACAAGAGACAGGAAGGTGAGACTAGAATGAGGGGCTTACTGAGACTGGAACAGGCCCGTGGGGAGAATGGAATAAATGGCAGCTGACCACCAACCAGCCTGGCCCTTGTTTCCTCCTTTGTCCACCCATGGCATCAGCTGTCCTGGGTGGGGGAACGGCGCGAGACCACTGAACGCAGGTGGCAAGAGAGAGAGCCGGGGTCCCCGGTGATTACACAGACATCCAGGCCAAGTGTCCTACTGACAGAAACCCAAGGGGATCAGCTAGAGAGGAAAAAAACAGGTAACTAACCCCTCCCTGTACTCTCTCCTGGGCCTGGGCCCCGACTGAACACAGAAGCAAGCACAGCTCGCCCGGGCAGAGCTCCCAAACAAAAACAGCCGCAAAGATGCAGTCAGCTTGGGCCCGAGAGAGCTGCAGAGCACAGGCTTTGCATGCGGGAGGCCTGACTTGAACTCCCAGGATCCCAGGGTCCCTGGAGCACTGCCAGGAGCAACCCCCACGTCCAGAGCCGGAAGCCGCTGCTTGACGAAAAACCAAGCATGGAGCAAACACAGATGTCTTGGACGGGGCTGGAAGAAACACCTGTCGCTGGCGGCATCTCCCCGCTGTCCTGTGTGCTGACGAGGGCCCTCAGGGCGGGAGGGTGTAAGGGCAGATTCTGCTTTGGGGTTTCTCCAGCAGATACTCAGAAGGAAATGGCACCTCCCCCTCCCACGCACTTCCTCCTACTGGGCATGTCCACTGGGGTGAGAATTTGTGACTTCTCATGGGCGTCGGAACTCCCCCCACCACCTGCCAAGGGCAATCTCGAACTGGACATTCTCCCGCATAAGTCATCTTGACCCAGGACTCTCGATGCCCGAGTTGAGAACAGATGCAATTCTCTGAACGTCCCACTGCCCCGACCCCCACAAATAACCCAGGAAAGAAGATGATATTAGAGCGTGACAATAAAAGTCAACCTGTACCAGCCTTCGCTCCAGCCTCTTGAATGCCTCCGCTAGGCCAGCTCCCATCATGAACATGTTGAAAAATAAAAATGTTCTTTGTCTACAAACCTTTCTGTATGCCTCAGCAGCAGCAGAAAACTTTGTCACATATTTTCTGCAAAAAAAAAAAAAAAAAAAAAGTTACCAAACTTTCTACTTCTAAATCTTCCCACATTTTAAGACCTCCTTTCTCCTGTGACAAAAGACTTAAGTTCTAGTGGGGCCCTAAAACCAGCCCTGGTTGCTCGTCCAGCCCTCTGTGCATCTCAACAACTTTGCATCATCTCGGACCACTTAGCAATTGGTCCGTCTCTGCAGGATCCTTCCAGTACAGTGATCAACATGCCCGACTGAGCTCCCATCTTAAAAGGATCCACCCCTGGGACAGGAGTGTTTGCACAGAGGCAGATCACTTGCCTTGACCCAGGTTCAATCCCTGGCACTCCATATGGTTCCCTAATTTGGCCAGAAGCAGTCCCTGAACACAGATCCAGGAGGAAGCCCTAAGTGCTGCTGGATATGGCCCCCAAACAAAGAAACAAAATCCCATCCTGTGAAACAGTAGCCATTGCCCAACCCTGAGAATGGCCCAAAGGCAAAAGTAGGACAGCGCCAGACACTGCAGAGGCTAAGCGGTGGTAAGAACTCTCATTTATGGGTGGTGGGGATGCACAGTGGTGCAGCTTCTTCAGAAGAGGGGCTGGCAGTTGCTTATGAGACAAAATCTGCTCTCGGAATAAGCCAGCTATTCCATTCCTTGGTACTTACCCAGATGAACTGAGAACAGTTTCCCATAAAAGTTTGTAGTGACTTGTGTACACTTGCAAAATTGCAACAATAGCCAAGATGTATGTGGGAGGGGGAGGGGGCGGCGTTGTAAACGGATAAACTCATGGTGGTCTATCCCTAGGCAAAATATTGTTTAATACAAAAAAGCTAAGAGCTTAAATGTCATGAAAGGGTTTGTGGAAACTTCTTTTGTGGTTGTTTTTGGGTCACCCTTGGTGGTGCTCAGGACTTACTTCTGGCTCAGGAATCCACTCCCAGTGGGCTTGGGGTACCATATGGGGTGCCGGGGATCGAACCTGAGTCAGCCACATGTAAGACAAGATCTCTACCCCCTGCTCTATCCCTCCAGCCTCAAGGGAAACTTCCATGATGTGAGCTCTCAGTAGAGCGAAAGACAGTCAAGCAGAAAAGGCTGGACTCTTCCACCCTTAATTTCCCCAATTTTCCCAACATTCTGAGTCCAACTCCTTCAGACAAGATGGAAATCACAGAATGGAGATCAATGGTCCCCAAGGAGGGCTGAATTGGTGGAACCCGGGGCATATTCTATGCAGTGATGCTATAATGACACAGGCCATTCCCCTGTGTGGGAAGGCATACCATGTCTGACGCCCTGCTACATTCTACAGACTTGGCTAGTGAAATTGGATCAACATTAGCTCATCAGTTGCGGCAAAGGTTGCCATGCACTTGTGAATGCCCCATTCAATTCCTTTTTTAAAAAGTTTTTAGGGTTTTGGACTACATCAGCAGTGCTCGGGGTTTACTCCTAGTCCTGTGCTCACAGGTCACTCCTACCTGGGTTTGGGGGACCATATGTAGTGCTGAGGATTGATCCTGGGTCAGCCGCATGCAAGGCAAATGCCTCAGCCACTGTACTATATCTCTGACCCTCAATTCCATTTTTTTCTGGATGCTCTAGGCTTACTCCTGGTGGTGTTTGACAACTGAGGTCAGCCATGGGCAAAACAAGTGCCTTAACCCTTGGCTATTTCTCCAGCCCTATTTGTATGTTTTCTATTTACCAAACTTGTTCTTCACTTTTTTTTTATCCTCATGTCCCCTTCTGCTTCAATCTTATGTGACTCCATTGTATCTCTTCCATCATTATATCAATTATTTATTTATTATTATATCAATTATATATTTAAACCTACCCTTAGTGATAACACAAGAGTTTTCAATGCACATTTACAAGTGACTTAAATCCACTTTGAGTAACACTATGCCACTTCATGCTCTGGGCAAGCACCTTACCCCTCCTGTCTCTATAACAATACTATCGCTCATTTCACTTATCCTTAAGCTATATGCACCCACTATATTGCTGAAGCTGTTGGGGTTGTGTGTGTGTGTTATTATGGGGGAGGGGAAGGGCTTTTGTTGTTGATTTAGTTTGGAGGCCATGCCCAGTGGTGATCAGGGATAGAAGTTTTTTCTAGCTCTGTGCCCAAGGATCCTGGCTATTGCTGAAGGACCATTCGTGGTGCCAGGGATCAGACTGGGTTTACCACCAGCAAGGCAAGCGCATTAATTCCTTTACTGTCTCTCTCATCCAACTGTTATTTTGAGCAATAATCTATTAAATTCTTTTGAAAATTCCCACCAAAAGCCAACAACAACAAAGCAAGCAGCATAGCAAAAACACTGTTTTAATTATGCAAATGGACCTTGTTGAGCTCATGCCCCAGAACTGGGTCCAGAACAAAGATGAGAGCTCTGTTTTATGGACTATCTGGTGGGAGAGGAGCATTTGAGGCAGCTGCAGAAACTAAATCAGTGAAGCAGAAATTACTATGCAGGTTATTCTGCAAAGCAGGGTCTGGATCCCCTCAAGGACATAAGCATATTGGAAGGACATTCCAAAGTGACAAAGCAAGACTGTGACCATCTCAAGGCCATCCCGGATGCACTCCATGGTTTTGTCATGGCCCCAGACTCAGCTGCCCCTTGGCTGCTCTTGTTCGCTGGTATTATTAGCCTTCTTGAATTGAGCCTGTTAGAAATGTGGGTGAGCATCTACTTTCCTCATCAAGATCAATTCTGAATCAAAAGTTAAATTTCATATGGCTTCTATCGATTTTTTTTTCTCTAGTGGTCTTCCTTTCGTGTAAATGCCATTTTCCGACCTAAATTGCTTTTCCTTTTCTGTGGAACTCCTTGGAACAGCATTTTTCTTTAACACTTAAAGTGTTAAAGAAAAATCTTTAACACTTCTTACAAGGACGAGCGATTGGCAATGCATTCTTTCCATTCCATTTGACGGAATAAACCTTCGCTTCTCCTCACTTGTAAGGATGCTTAAGAGGGAGACTCGTAAATGGGAATACTCATTTATTCAGTACCTTGTTTGTTTGTTTGTTTGTTTGTTTGTTTGTTTGTTTGTTTGTTTGGGGGCCACACCCAGAACTTACTTCTTGCTGAGAGAACACTCCTGCGTGCTCAGCGGACTACAAGTGGTGCCGGGAATCGAACTCAGTTTATTTCAGTGCAAGGCAAGCGCCCTACACGCTGTACTCTCTTCCGGCCCTTTATACAATACAATTTTTTTAAGCCGGTTCTAAAATACAGTTCTGGCCCTGCATTCAAATTAGTCTTTCTTCTGCCAAAAAAAAATTGAGCTGGGAGCGGGTGTTGGTAGGAGGAAAACATCCTGAATCTGCAGATTAGGTGATTCCCGTCTGCTCTATCCAGGCCCCGCCCCAGCCCCGCCCTTACACCCTAGGACCCGTCCCGCCTCGCCCCTTTCCCCTTAAAGACACGCCCAGGCCCCGCCCCACCCCGCTCAGGACACGCCCCGGTCCTACCCACTTCTCCCGGGCCAGTGCCCGCTTTGCCCGGGAGCCCCGGGGCCTACGCTCTGGGCACGCGGGGGCACCCGGGGCTTTGTCCGCTGCTCGGGGAGGAGGACGCCGCGGTGCGCCCGGGCCGCCGTTCGCTGCACTCCCCCGCGCTGGCCCCGCGGAGGTGGGGACGGGCCTCCGCTGCCGGAGACCTGCCAACCCGCTCGCAGCCCCGGGTGCGGAGAGAGGCGACAGCGGAGCCCCCCGCCCCGCTGCCAGCGGCGCGGGGTGCGTTTGAGCCCGAGGCGAGCACCCCGAAGGGGAGCGGCGAGACGAAACTGCCAAGGTACGTGGGGCTGACGGGGGCTGGGAGGTCGCCAGTAGGGGGTGACGGCCGGGTCAACGCCGCCTCCCGGCGGCCGCTTCCCGGAATCCCTGAAGCCTTCCCGCCCTGCTCCGGTCATCTGGCGTGTATGTGGGGCGTCGGGGGGGTCCCCGAAGCCCGCGCCAACGATGCGCGGGGCCGTGGGGCGCCACGATCTGCCTCCCGGGCCCCCCTAACCCTGCATCAAGGACCTGCGGGCCGTGGGGCGGCGCGATCTGCCTCCCGGGCCCCCCTAACCCTGCATCAAGGACCTGCGGGCCGCGGGGCGCCGCGATCTGCCTCCCGGGCCCCCCTAACCCTGCATCAAGGACCTGCGGGGCCGTGGGGCGCCGCGATCTGCCTCCCGGGCCCCCCTAACCCTGCATCAAGGACCTGCGGGCCGCGGGGCGGCGCGATCTGCCTCCCGGGCTCCCCTAACCCTGCATCAAGGACCTGCGGGCCGCGGGGCGCCGCGATCTGCCTCCCGGGCTCCCCTAACCCTGCATCAAGGACCTGCGGGGCCGCGGGGCGCCGCGATCTGCCTCCCGGGCTCCCCTAACCCTGCATCAAGGACCTGCGGGGCCGTGGGGCGCCGCGATCTGCCTCCCGGGCCCCCCTAACCCTGCATCAAGGACCTGCGGGGCCGTGGGGCGCCGCGATCTGCCTCCCGGGCTCCCCTAACCCTGCATCAAGGACCTGCGGGGCCGTGGGGCGCCGCGATCTGCCTCCCGGGCTCCCCTAACCCTGCATCAAGGACCTGCGGGGCCGTGGGGCGCCGCGATCTGCCTCCCTGGCCCCCCTAACCCTGCATCAAGGACCTGCGGGCCGCGGGGCGCCGCGATCTGCCTCCCGGGCCCCCCTAACCCTGCATCAAGGACCTGCGGGCCGCGGGGCGTCGCGATCTGCCTCCCGGGCTCCCCTAACCCTGCATCAAGGACCTGCGGGGCCGTGGGGCGCCGCATGCCTCCCGGGCCCCCCTAACCCTGCATCAAGGACCTGCGGGCCGCGGGGCGGTGCGATCTGCCTCCCGGGCTCCCCTAACCCTGCATTAAGGACCTGCGGGCCGTGGGGCGGCGCGATCTGCCTCCCGAGCCCCCCTAACCCTGCATCAAGGACCTGTGGGGCCGTGGGGCGCCGCGATCCGCCTTCCAGGCTCCCTCAACCCTGCAGCAAAGGACTCTCCGGACACCCGGACTCTTGGGGCTGCGGAGATGAGCCCCAAACTCAGACCCTCTCCGCCTTGCAAAATTCTCTGGCATCAGGTCCGGGTCGGGAGTCTCAGGCCCGCCTGCACCTGGCTTGAGCGGCCCTTTGCTTCCCTAGGGAGCCGGCCACGCCTGCTACACCTGCTGGCTGGGGCCGTGGAAAGTTCTGACTCACCCTGGCCAGAGCTGACCTGGACCATAGGGAGGTACTGGAGGGGCGAGGGGGGAGGGGGCTGACACACTGAGAACCAGGGGCCTCGGCAAGGACCCTGTCACCGACCCTTTCAGTACTCTCCCCCTATCTCCCCACCCCCCATCTTATTGGCTTTGGCAGAAAAGGGACAAGAATGAGACTGCACCTTGACCAACTTTTTGGTATTTTTATTATTATTATTATCATTATTATTATTATTAAGACACCGTGTTTTGCAAAGCTATTGATTGCTGAGTTTTAGACTACAATGTTCCAGCACCCATCTCCCACCAAGTCAACTTCCCCCACCAGTGTTCCCAGGTCCCCTCCCACCCCCAACCCCCCCAGTCTGCCTCCTGGACAGGCACATTTTTTTAAAAGTTTTGTTGCTGTGGTTTGGATCTCCCGCTTTCGGTGTTGTTGGTCCTGGGTTTGGATAGATGGCTATAGCACCCTCCTACACCATGGATAGGACACCCCCTGCCCCACCCCCCATGCCCCATCCCCCTTTACATTCTGGGAAGGGAAGATAGTACAGCCTGTAGGTAGGGCACTTGCCTTGCATGTGGCCAACCTGGACTCACGCCCAGCAACACATATGGTCCCTGAGCTTCATCAGGAGTGATCCCTGAGTGCAGAATTAGAAATAAGCCTTGAGCACAGCTGGATGTGTCCCGTCCCTTACCCCCGAACCCCCCCAATAAAAAACCCAAAACGAAACAAAAACAATAGGCCAACTTTAAAGGGAAACACTTCAGAAACTTGACTAGATTCTAGACAAATTAGGATTTGACGGTTAGTCTCAGGAAGTGACTCGAACTTTTCAGTTCTGTGGTTGCCAGTTTTTTTTTCTATTTTAAATTAGAAAGCTCCATCATCTTTTTGGGGGGGCTGACGGGGTAGCCACACCTGGTGGTGCTCAGGCCTTACTCCCAGCTCTGTGATCAAGGATCTCTCTAGGTGATCCTGGCAGCGGGGCTGGGGAGGGGGGTCTCTGTGGTGTCAAGGATCAAACCTTGGTCAGCTGTGGGCAAGGCAAGCACCTTAACCCCTGGACTAGCTACCAGGCCCGATCTATTTTATTTCCATTTGCATTTCCTTTCAAGTTTTTCCTGTATTTTAAAGTAAAAGATGTCTGTCTGAGATTTGGTTCCTGTTATTTGATGGTAATTTTTCGAAAGGAAAATAAAAAAGTGGGAAAAGAATTCTAACCCCAGAGATTCTCTCTTAGAAGTCAAACTTGTGTTTAAAATTTTTTTCAAGTAAAATGGAACAAAATTAAGAGAACACATATGAATGGATTATAGCTTAGTTCACAGTCTAGAGACATTTCTGCAAGGAGCTGCTGATACCAAACGTAGTCTAGCTGGCCTCCAGATTGTGGTCAGTCCATAGCAGAGCGGGCTGCACACACATGCGACCACCCGGATTGCATCTCGGCTGAGAGCAGGCCAGTATCATCCCCGTCCCACGCGTCCTGCTGTTGCAAGTTCGTACCTTTTTTTTTTCTTCCCGCACCTCCAAGTTCGTACCTCCATAATGGTCCTTATAAGATGGCAGACGTCACGCCATCTTTCCTCGAAAGAGGAAAAAAAGCCGAGAGAGAAAGACCTTTCCCCTCCTTGGCCAGCGTGGGGCTATGGCTTAGTTCACAGTCTGGAGACATTTCTGCAAGGAGCTGCTGGTACCAAAAGTAGTCTAGCTGACGTCCGGATCGTGGTCAGTCAGCAGCAAAGTGGCTGCACACACATACGACCACCTGGGTTGCATCTCTGCGGAGCAGGAATGGATTATAAAGGGACACAGTTGAACATGGGTTGAAAAAGTTGCTGGACTTGGTGTATCTCTGACTTAGTATCATACGCTTAGGATATGCTAAGCACTTGACCTAATTTTTCATGCTGGCAATTGACAATAACTTTACTATGACTTTACATTATTTTGAAGATTTGCTGAGACTAAGTCAGGGCATTATAAATTATTTGCACTGTAGCACTGTCATCCTGTTGTCCATCGATTTGCTCGAGCAGGAACCAGTAACATTTCCATTGTGAGACTTGTTACTGTTTTTGGCATATCGAATACGCCATGGTTAGCTTGCCAGGCTCTCCTGTAAGAGCTGGATGCTCTCGATAGCTTGCCGGGTTCTCCGAGAGGGATGGAGGAATTGAACCCGAGTCAGCCACGTGCAAGACAAATGTCCTACCCACTGTGCTATCGCTCCAGCCCTATAAACTATTATCTCTGAATAAATGTAAAAATAGTTGAACAAAAATAAATATTTTTTCAGTCTTCCCATAAGCATACAGAGCCTTAATAGACTCCTTTTCCTCTTTAATTTATAAACTTTAAAGGTATTAAAGAATCTGTGACATATATATTCTTTGATATCAGTTATCTTTATTAATTAATTTATTTATTTTGCTTACACTCAGTGGTATGCAGGACTTACTCTGGCTCTATGCTCAACACCCCTCCTGGCAGTGCTCAGGGGACTGTAGGTAGTGCCAGGGATCAAACCAGGCATGACTGCATACAAGGCAAGCACCTGTAACTCTAGCCTATCTCTCTGGCCCTCAGTCCTTAGACTTTATCAAAAGTAAAGCTGGAGGTTGTATAAGGAGGACTTAAAATGTATGGGAACAGGTGAGAAAAAACACTATCCATTGTGTTCTGCCACTCCCATGGGCGAAATGTTTCTAGTCTAGTGATGCCACGGAAGGAATGTTTGTTTTCTAGTTGGTGCTTAGAATTCTAGATCCTTTCCTTTATCAGATTTTCATCAGTGATCATTGATGAAATGATCTGAGCCCAAGCAGGGCTTGAGGGGACTTTTTCCTGGTGGTTTACTGTTTCTTCCAAGAAAGCATTGGGATTGAACTCAGGGAAGCATTCCAAGAAAAGTCTTGGGGAAACATGTTGACTGAAGGCAGGATGGTGAGCAGTGGAGAAAAGAGAAAATGAAAGAGGAAGGGAGAGGGGTAGGGGTGAGGGGCATGTAAGAAGGGAAGTAGTTCAGAGCTGCTGCAGATTATTTTCTGGAGCCAGCGAAAGAATGAGAACTCGCCTTTCTCCCGACCCCAGCCCGGCTCTCACAAACCAGGCGAGTGATCTTGAAGTATGCTGCTGGTTATTGGCATTCTGAAGTTTTTTTCCCCAAAAAATAAATTTAAAAGTCTAGTGTGTTCTGCTACCATAAACTCTATTGGTAGGTCAACCAAATTATTGAAAAGGCTTCTTTTATTAACCAGAAAGAAGAAAAACCGCATCTAGAAGTAGCACAGCGGTTGGGCTTTTGCCTTGCACACAGCCGACCCGTGTTCGATTCCTCTGCCCCTCTCGAAGAGCCCGGCAAGCTTCCGAGAGTATGGAGCCCGCACGGCAGAGCCTGGCAAGCTACCCATGCGTATTGGTTATGCCAAACACAGTAACAATAAGTCTCTCAATGAGAGACGTTACTGGTGCCCGCTCGAACAAATCGATGAGTGATGGGATGAGAGTGACAGTGACAGTGACAGAGGTTTCTGTAGTTATTGTTCTCTGACATAAGGCCATGTGTCCTGGTGCCAGAAGTGAGCTGGGAAGAGGGAATGCACCCCAATCGCCACCCCGACCCTCCTACCCTCCCTGGAGGCAGTGAACTTGCAATGGGACCCCAAAATCTCCCGCTGGGGCTGACCGGACTCTGGCCAAAGGCCAGCGATGTGGTATGGTGGTCAGCGCAGACCTTCCATGCATGAGACCTGGGTTCGATCCCCAACACTGCCAAAAACATAAACCTCAGATCAAACCCAAAAAGCTCTTGGCAGACAATAACAAGGAAATGCAACAAAATATTTAAGAACGAGGGCTGGAGTGATAGCACAGCGGGTAGGGCATTTGCCTTGCACGCGGCTGACCCGGGTTCGATCCCCAGCATCCCATATGGTCCCCTGAGCACCGCCAGGAGTAACTCCTGAGTGCAAAGCCAGGAGTAACCCCTGTGCATCGCCGGGTGAGACCCATAAAGAAAAAAAATATTTAAGAACGAGACATGCAGAGAGTGGCACGCCCTGGGCTCAGTACCCACATGCCAGCACCCATCCCTTCTGCTCCAGCCCCGTCTGTATGGACCAAACTGGAAAGGCGTCTAGTCGGGGGCCAGGGAGGGGGTGGAATTATTTCCACCACATCCTCGCAACAGGCAAGGTGAACAGAAAAGGTGTGGAAAAGAGGAAAGAAAGGAAGAGAAGGGACATGGCTTGAGAGGAATCTTGCTAGAACAACCTCTTCTTCCTGGAGCAGGAGGGCATCGCTCACAGCCTCTCCCCCTGCTGAACTGATCAGAACACGGATTCAGTGGCTAGGGAGCTGCCTCTGAGGGTGGGAATGTGGATTTCGAAGGCTGAAGCTTCAGGTCTTCAGAACAAGGGCTGGCGGCAGTGTCCAGGGGCTTACTGAGCCTGGTCTGATCCTGGCACCGCAAGGTGTCCCTGTCCTGGCATTGCTGGTTGTAGCTCTGGGTCTGAGAAACATCACATCCTCAGGTCCAGCCCAGCGCGGCCCCTGGACCTCCTGAGCACTTCTCAGGAGCCCCCACCCCTGGGGGAAAAATTAGTAAAATCAAGTCAACGATGAGAAAATTGGGGGGGGGGGGGCGGTGGCGAGAAAGATAGCACAGTGGGTAAGGCACTTCCTTGCAAGTGGCTGGCCCCAGTTCTACTCCCAGCACCCCATTTGGTTCTCTGAACCCCGCCAGGAGTGATCCCTGAGCACAGAACCAGGAGTAAGTCCTGAACACACCATCTGCGTGCCTGCCCCTCCCCCTACCCCCAAAGCAAAACAAAAAGATGAGAAAATTTTGAAATCAAGAGGTAAAGTGAGTTTGGACACCCACCTACCGGACGACGGGGGACAACATTCAGCTTGTCCCGTGGGGCCACCACTCAGAAGAGAGCAAATGCTGGGCAGGCAAATGCTGCCCAGAGCTTGGGACATTGCTGGGGTGTCATGCAGGGGTCTAGCGGACAGTTCACGGCGCACCCGCCTTCTGCAGGCATGTCCTGGGCTTGACAGGCGATCTTAGAGAAGCCAGTGCAAATAAAGGCAAGAAAAGAAGAAATTTTCACAAACTAATCATTGTCATTCCATTGCTCATCGATTTGCTCGAGCGGGCCTCCATTGTGAGACTTACTGTTACTATTTTTGGCATATCAAATACGTCACAGGTAGCTTACCAGACTTTGCCGAGTGGGTAGGATACTCTTGGTAGCTTGCCAGGCTCTACGAGAGAGATGGACTAAAGAAAAATCAAAGATGTGATGGCCCAAAAAACAGGACGTGTTCCTGGGTAAAACAAGTCTGTCGGGGTTGGAGCGATAGCACAGCGGGTAGGGCATTTGCCTTGCACACGGCCGACCTGGGTTCAATTCCCAGCATCGCATATGGTTCCCTGAGCACCACCAAGAGTAATTCCTGAGTGCAGAGCCAGGAGTAACCCCTGAGCATCGCCAGGTGTAACCCAAAAAACAAAAAAGGAAAAACAAAAACACAAGCCTGTCTTGTGGTCTACCCCAAGGTATATCTTAAATGTTTTCAATTCAAAGAGGAATTAGGAATCCAAGAAAATAAAACAACTGAAGGAGCAGAAGAAACCAAATGAAGCGACCTCAGGCTTCTGCAGTGCCCCATGAAATTCCAGAATATTAGGGTTCTGAGGTAAGGTGCAAAAAGGGAAAGAAACTTTTCAACCCAGGGTATTGTATGAAGCTCGGCTGTTGTTCAAATTGAAAGCTTTTCAAGGGATTGGTGTTGGAACATTGTATCAGCAAAACCCAGTCATAATTAACCTTGTAACTGTATATCATGGGGAGTCAATAAAAAATAAAAATAAAAGAATTTTTAAAAATAATAAAATTGCAAATTACTTCCCAAATAATGTAGCACTGTAGCACTGTTGTAGCACTGTCATCCTGTTGTTCATCGATTTGCTCCAGCAGGCACCAGTAACATCTCCATTGTGAGACTTGTTGTTACTGTTTTTGGCATATCGAATATGCCACAGGGAGGCATATTCCCGTGCGGGTGGGATACTCTAGGTAGCTTGCCGGGCTCTCCAAGAGGGACGGAGGAATCGAACCCAGGTCTGCTGCATGCAAGGCAAACACCCTACCTGCTGTGCTGTCGCTCCAGCCCAAATAATGTAAAATTTTAATTTTAATAGTATTTTAATACAATTTAATATATATATAAAGGAAAGTTCTCAAATATGAGTAAGAGAAAAGGAATGCAGTAAGTCAACTTTGAGTGAACCCTTCTGGGAAAAAGAATCAAATGTTAGATAATAAAGTTCAGCAAACAGTAAATCAAGAGAGAGAAATCAAAGAACACAAGGAAAGAGAATTTGAGAATTCTGAAATTGTGGAAAGGAAGATTGGTGAGTAAGTGTAGAAGTAATAACATCTTTGGAAGCTGCAGTGGGGTAAGATGTGATTGTTATCTAATCCCAGACAGCAATAAATAAATAAATAAAAGGAAGCAGAGGGGAGAAAATGGAAAGAAATAGGAGTTTGAGCGTTCTACAAAAGCATGGCTATCTCTGTAAAAGCATTGGCAGCTACTCTCCAAGTGCAGAAACTTTCATTCTGAAGGACATATGCACCCCTCATCCATGGCAGTGCTCAATACAATAGCAAGGATTATGGGAAGCACCCAGATGTCCAAGGACAGACCAAGGTTAAGAAAGTGCCATCCAGATACTCAATGAACTACTATACAGCTGCAACAAATGATGAAATCGTGCAATTTGCCACAACTTGGATGGCACTGGAGATCATATTAAATGCCGTAAGTCGGAGAAGGAAAAAATACTGGGTGACCTCACTCCTCTCTGGTCTACAGGGATAACAACAACGCACTAGATAGAATTAAACAAGGACAAACCATTGGCCTTGGATTTCAAAATAGGTTACCAGGCAGGGGGAGGGGAGGAAGAGGCAGAGTAGAAGTAATGGACTGTGGTGGAGGGTTGTGGGCACTTTGCTGGTGGCGTGCAGTAACTGTCTCTGTCCAAATAAACAGGAGCACTACTGTAACTGCGTTATCTAACAACATCTGCCTTTTCAAATAAATGAATTAAAGAGGTCTTTAAGTCACCAGTAGGGTCAGAAGAAAATGAAAGCACAGATCAGCAAACCAGTTTAAAGATGATTATATGAGCATACTATACTCCAGCTTCCTGATATCTGGGGGGGCTGGGGGAGTGGGAGGGGGCCCCAAGTGGTGCCTGGGAGGCCTAGGGCAGTGATGTTTTAAGGCCCTGTGTTACCCGGACCTCAAATAGGCTGTGTGCAAGACGAACGCCTCAGCTCCTTACTGCCTCAGGCTCCTTCTTTCCTTTTTAAAGGAAACTGTAAGGAATGTTTTAGGAACTAATGTTTTGTTATGGGGAGAAATAATTTAAATTTCAACAATACCTTTAGCATTTAGTTCATCTTTTATCCCTAGCAAAATTATATTCAGGGCTGGAGCGATACCACAGTGGGTAGGGCATTTGCTTTGCACGCGGCCAACCCGGGTTCAATCCCCAGCATCCCATATGGTCCCCTGAGCACCACCAGGGTAATTCCTGAGTGCAAAGCCAGGAGTAACCCCTGTGCATTGCTGGGTGTGACGCAAAAAGCAAAAAGAAATTATATTCAGACAGAAACACTGTGTATTTGTGTGTGTGTGAGTGAGAGAGAGAAAGAGAGATAGAGAGAGAGGAGAGGGGATGGGGAGGGAGAGAGATTTGAATACCTAGAATTATGTTTACCTCATGTTAATGAGGAAATACTTGGGTACCAGGATTTTCACCTCTCTCTCTCTCTCTCTTTCTCTCTCTCTCTCCCCCTCCCTCTCTCCCTCCCCCTCTCTCTCTTAAATGTGATGGTTTGGGGGCCACCTCTGGCTATGCTCAGGGCTTACTCCTGATACAGATTACTCCTGGCAGAGCTTAGGGAACTATCTAGGATGCCAGGGATCAAATCTCTAAGGCCAGTTGGGTCAAACTGGTCACAGGGATCAGCCACATGCGAGGTGACATCCTGCCTGCTATACGCTGTATGACTTCTCAGACCCCAGTATTTCATTTTTGTGCCCATGGAAGAAATGTGACAATATAAGAAAGCAGTTGGAAAAACCCTGGAGACAGCTAGGCAAGATGTTAACAGAAGCTGATTGGGAGAAACAAGGATGATTATCGCTTTCTTCTTTGTACTGTGTGTGTGTGTGTGTGTGTGTGTGTGTGTGTGTGTGATAAATGACTCATTGTATTTATGTCATCATTGTGAACTGGATCCTTTCATCATTCATTGCTTGCTAGACATGTGCCAGGCGTTTGAGGGTGCTGGAGAGAAGAGACATAGCTGTGTTTTCTAAGGGAGTTTCCGAGGGCTGTCTGTCTGTCTGATTGTCTGTCTGCAGGAGCTGACTTCAGAGAAGAAGCAAGTCTGCAGGGTGCAATCCTCATGGGTCAGCCTTGCCCTTAGTCATTTGGGGCTGGAGAGATAGTCACTGTCATTCCCGTTGCTCATCGATTTTCTTGAGCGGACACCAGTGATGTCTCCATTGTGAGACTCATTGTTACTGTTTTTTGGCAAATGGAATA
Organism: Sorex araneus; assembly: GCF_027595985.1. Lineage (NCBI taxonomy): Eukaryota > Metazoa > Chordata > Mammalia > Eulipotyphla > Soricidae > Sorex > Sorex araneus. The sequence goes on from NC_073303.1 coordinate 196,956,723, forward strand.
TGCCACGGGTAACTTACCAGGCTCTGTCGTGTGGGCGGGATACTCTCGGTTGATTGCCGGGCTCTCCAAGAGGGCAGAGGAATCGAACCCGGGTCGGCCGCAAGCAAGGCCAACACCCTACCCTCTGCCCTACTGCTCCAGTCGTAGAGAGATAGTACAGGGGATAAAGCACTTGCCTTGCTTCCCACCTGACTCCCTTGATCCCTGACGCCGGATAAGATCCCCCAAGCACCGCCAGGGGTCACTCCTTACTCCTGAGCACAGGGCCAGAATTAGCCCTCAAGCGTGGTCAGGTTTAGCCCAATCAGCCTCCCCCCAAGAAAGTCAGTTGTGTTCATTTGGGTATAGGGGAGAGTTTGATGCTTTGGCATTTGGGCCAGTAATTCCTGGGAAAACAGCCCTGAATCCCCCTGAGTCCCGGGCGAGCTAAGGGCAGGAAGGAGAATCCCCCAGGCTTCTGACGTCGAATCCTTTTCCCTTTTTGCCACAGTCTCCATCCTTCCCATTGCCACTTGTCTTTTTTTTTTTTTTCAATTCCCCTTTGATGGCATTGTCAGCAGCAGCCTGACCTGTTGGTATGACTTTGGCGATTCCCCTGTGAATCAAGCAAAGCTAGACACCAATGCAAACTCTCTGCTCAGGAAACAAAACAGGAATTTCTTTTTTTATTGAATCACTCTGAGATATAGTTACAAAGCATTCATATTTGAATTTCAGCCAGACAATGATCAAACATCCATCCCTCCACCAGTGCACATTCTCCACCATCTAATGTCCCCAGTATAACCTCCCTTTCCCACCCTACCCCTGCCTCCATGGCAGACAGTCTCCCCCATACTCTCTCTCTCCTTTTGGGCATTATGGTTTGCAGTACAGATACTGAGAGGCCATCACGTTTGGTCCTTTATCTACTTTCAGCACTCATCTCCCATCCCAAATGATTCTTCCAACCATCATTGTCTTAGTGGTCCCGTCTCTATCCCAGCTGCCTTCTCCCCAGCTCATGAGGCAGGCTGCCAACCATGGCCCTTGTGTCTACTGTCCTTGGGTGTCAGTCTCCTATTATATTATTTTATATTTTATATTTTATATTCTCCAAATGAGTGCAGTCCTTCTATGTCTGTCCCTCTCTTTCTGACTCATTTCACTTAGCATGGTATTCCCCATGACCATTCACTTATAAGCAAATTTCATGACTTTCTCTTTCCTGACAGCTGCATAGTATTCCATTGTGTAGATGTACCAAAGTTTCTTTAACCAGTCTATTCTCGGGCACTCGGGTTGTTTCCAGATTCTGGCTATTGTGAACAGGGCTGCAATGAACATACAGGTGCAGATGTCATTTCTACTCTGCTTTTTTTGCACCCTCGGGATATATTCCCAGAAGTGGTATTGCGGGGTAATATGGAAGCTCAGTTTCTAGTTTTTGAAGGACTGTCCATATTGTCAGGGATGCTTTCATGCGCAAACAGGGCGACCTCCACACCTCAAATTGGCCCAACGGCTCTGAAACAGCCACTTCAGGCCAGCTCGGGAAGGCTGCAGGAAGGAGGGTCCAGACTTAACCCCAGGGGTGACCCCTGTGTCAGGGTGGCAACCCACTGGCTATGTCTGTGCCCTGCACAATCAGTGCCTTACTCTGCAGGACCCCCAGATCCTGGCCCTGCCCTGAGCTCGGGGAGCAGCACGGCCGCCCCTGAGAGTCTGGCTCCCCGCCCACACCCTGCTGTGGCCACATCCCAGTTTCTGCATCAAGGTTGATCTAAATGTCCACCCCCAGCCTTCTGCTCGCTGCCTCCAGGGTGAGTCGGGGGCATTACTGGGACCCCCAATTCCTGCACATACACCAGAGAAGCCTGCGTGCATCACGGCGCTCTCTCCCAGACGCGTCCCCCACCCCCGTGACCCCATGCAAAACATCAGTAGTTGCCAAGGCACAGAAAAGGCCAGGCAGGGCCCAGACACCGCATCCGGCTGGGGAGGGGGGCTGGAGGGGGTGGCTCGAGGCCCAGTCGAGCTGTGACAGCCGTTGTTCCCTCAGACTTTCGGAGCAAGCCAGGCCGGCAGAGATGCAGTGGCAAGCAGTGAGTACGGCCAGCGGGGGGCCTCCCGGTCCCTGCTGCCAGGACGCCAGGGCCCAGAGCAGAGAGGAACCAGAGCGAGGCTGGGGGAGAGTTGTGTGCACCCACAGAGCGTTTGCAGGCGCATTCGTGATGCAGGCAGAGCACCAAGAAGAAACTGCAGGAAGCAGGAATCCTGAGAAAGCAGGAATCTAGCCATCTGGCATCTGGCTGGAAGGGGAGTCTGGATCCCCGAAACAAAAGAAGGGAAGGATGCTGCTCCCTTTCCCGGAAGCAGGAGGCGGGGTACATAAACATGAAGTTGTGTCGTTGTGGGCGCACACTTGTGTGACAGTGTGCGCCTGCGCGCCTGCGTATGCATGTGTGTGTGAGTTGTGTGCAGGTGCATGTGTGCCTGTGAGCGTTTGTATGTGTGCATGTGTGTACATGTGTGTTTCAGTGGGCACCCATGTGTCTGAGAGCTTGTGGGTGTGCATGTTGGTGTGCATGCATGTGTCAGTATGTGCATGTCATTGCACCCGTGCATGTGTGAGTGTATGTACGCATGTGAGTGCCTGTGTGTCGGTATGCATGTGTGTGTTTGTGCATGTATGTCCGTGTGTGCATGACTGTGTATGAAAGTGTCTGTGTGCTTGCATGTGGTGTACATGTGCTTACATGTGTATCAGCATGTATGTGAGTATTTGTGCATGTATGCCCTTGTGTATGTGACTGTGTATGAAAGTGTGTGCTTGCATATGTTCGTGTTTGAGGGCACGTGTGTGCGGAAGGGCAGGGCAGGATGAAGGTGGAGCTGGCTGGTCTGGGGGAACTTCAGGGCAATCTCTAGCATAAGGTCCGTCACCCACTGTGGCCTCTGACCTCTGACCCTCCAGAAGGAGTGTCCCCACACCAGTGAGTCCCATCCAGGAGTCCTAGGGTCCAGGGGAGGACAGAGGCTCCTGGACACTCGCAGGCGTTCATTGGGCCACGGGGAGGGCATCTCTGAGATTTCTCTAGAATGCCCTGCATGGGACCAGGTGACGCTCACGAGAACTGTTTTTGTTTTGTTTTGTTTGGGGGCCACACCCAGCAATGCTCAGAGCTTACTCCCAATCTGCACTCAGGCATTACTCCTGATGAGCTCTGCGAACCACATGGGCTTCCAGGGATCCATTTGGGTAGGCCACATGCTGGTGCCCTCCCCGCTGTCCTTTCAGTCAAGAGAGCTCTGAAATGGGTTTTTAGCTCAAATGTAGGCGGGCTCCTGGGAGACCATTTCTCCACTTGCACTTGGGGCTTGACCGGTCCCAGTACTGGAGCACCATGAGCCAGTGTCCCACAGCTCGGCCACTCGGAAGGGAACAGAGGCTCTGAGGGAGAGAGACCAGGACGGTGAAGGGCCCCTCAACATTCCGGAGGAATTCTTTCCTCACCTTGGAGTGGGCAGGGCTGAGTGGAACGGCTGAGGCGGAAGAGGGGGAAGAACACCCCTGCAGCCAGAACCTTCTGTGTGGTGAAAAACAGGAGCTTGTTTGGGGGACAAGAGGGGGCGGGGTTTAAATGTTACGTAGCCAGCCAAGAGTTAGTTTCCCTCAGACCTAAAATCTGCAGCCTGCGGGGAATGAGGGGAAGGGCTCGGCCAGCAGGGCGGCCACAGGGCCTATGCACGCAGGAGCCCCGGGCTTAATCCCTGGCCCAGCTGGTCCTGCAAGTGCCACCAGGGGCACACCCCCCAAAAAAAATACAACCCCCCCTGCAAATCCACAGGAAAAATTAAGCGTTTGTTAGCAAAGGACAGCAAGAAAGGAAATGAACTTAGCCCTTACAAAGATGGCATTTAAGAAACCTGCTCAGTCTCTCTCCCAGTAAGAGAAATACAAAATCCGTCTGAATCTGGGGGCAGTTTTTGTCATTGTTGTTTTTGGGCCACACCCAGCTGCGCTAAGGGCTTAATTCTCTGTCTCTGTGTCTCTTTCTGTCTGTCTCTCTTTCTCTCTCTGTCTCTCTGTCTCTCTGTCTCTGTCTCTGTCTGTCTCTCTGTCTCTCTGTCTCTGTCTCTCTCTGTCTCTGTCTCTTTATCTCTGTCTCTCTCTGTCTCTGTCTCACTCTCTCTCTCTCTGTCTCTCTCTCTCTGTCTCTCTTTCTCTCCCCAAGGACATTTTTACCTGGGCACCCAGCAGTGATCAGGGATCAGTCCTGGCTCTGTGCCAGGACTGTGTCAGACCACAGGGGTGCCAGGGATCTAACCCCTGTCAGTCGCGTGCAAGGCGCGCGCCCACCCACTGTACTGTTGCTCTGGCCCCCCAGGACAGTTTTTTTGTTGACGAAACGGAGTCTTCAAATTCCAGGGTCCGGAGAGATAGCACAGGAAGTCAGGGGCTTGCCTGACATGCAGCTGGTCCCAGTTCATCCCTAGCACACAAATATGGTCCCCCAAAACACCCCCAGGAGCGACCCACAACACAGTGCTCCGATCACTGCCGGCTGCAGACAAATCCTGCCCACCTTCAGCCCACGAGCTTGATGGTCACCTCTGAAGGACCACAGGGAAGCCCACATGCTACGCAGTCACAGGCACCTGTGAAACTGGTACAGACTTGCCCACCGAGAGAAACTCAGTCATCTGTGGTTTCTATCAAAATTACAGGGACAATGGGGCTGGAGCGATAGCACAGTGGGTAGTGCATTTGCCTTGCATGTGGCCGACCCGGGTTCAATTCCCAGCATCCCATATGGTCCCCTGAGCACCGTCAGGGGTAATTCCTGATTGCAGAGCCAGGAGTAACCTCTGAGCATCACCAGCTGTGACCCAAAAAGCTCAAAAAAAAAAAGGTACAGTGACAAAATATTTTTTCCTTATATGTAATAGTGACTTACAGTTTTTGATGCATAATAAATTACATTATATTAAATTATGTATAATTCATTATTCCTGGGTACTTGATTTGGGGCATGCAGTTGTAAATAAGATGGGATTTATTTTTTAAATGCTTTTAGTGTTGGGTCAGGGCAATAGTACAGCAGATAGGGTATTTGCCTTGCATGTGGCCAGCCCAGTTTTGGTCCCATATGCCCTCCACCCATTCATGCCAGGAGTGATCCCAGAGTACAGAACCAGGAGTAAGCCCTGAGCACCACCAGATGTGGCCCAAAAGCCAAAAGGAAATTTTTTAAAGTTTGTAATTAGTTTTTAGACTTCTCAGAGCCCCTAATCAGTCCATCAGTCAATAAAAAGTAAGCATTTATTACATTTGTTACCAAAGAGAAGAGGAGGAGGAGGAGGAGGGGGAGGAGGAGGAGGAGGAGGAGGAGGAGGAGGAGGAGGAGGAGGAGGAGGAGAAGGAGAAGGAGAAGGAGGAGAGGAGGAGGAGGAGGAAGAGGAGTAAATGAGGAAGGAAGGAAAGGAAGGAAGAAGCAAGGATTGCAGAGATGGGGTAACACCCAGTCATCAGCGGTGCTCAGCGCTTCCTCCTGACTCTGCATTTGGGAATGGCTCCTGGTGGGGCTCAGGGACTGTGCTTGCAAGGCAAGCACCCTGCCCACTATACTCTCCACCCCCACCCCCACCCCAAAGAGAGACTTAAAGACAATAATCAAAGAGTGTAGCACCAGCACCCGGGGGTTTGCTGTGCCCCTCCAAACCCAGCCCCTGCCTTCCCCATCCGTTTCTGTCCCGGGATCTCTCCTGCGTCCTGTAGCTTCAGGTCGGGTCAACCCAGAGAGGGACCAATGAAGAGAAGGGAGGGACCAAAGGGAGCGTCTCTGACCCTCAGCCCCACCCCTGGATCTCACTGCCTGACCGCTGCGTCCCTGTCCTCGCTCCAGGGCGAGCACAGCGCTCCCTGTCGTTCCGTCCTGGTACTACACTCTCCTCCGCAGGTTGCTCCACACTGCGGGGGGCGGGGGGGGGGGGCGAGGGGAAGGATGCATTCAGGATTTTCTCCCAAGCATTGAGCCTGCCGGAGCCCTGACTGATCTGCCCTTTCACCTAGCCATCTCCCTTCTAGAATGTCCTCCTGGCACGGAACTGGCACACGTGACCCGCTGGGGGGGGGGGGGACGGGGGGGGGGGGGGAATCAAGGAGGAGGCACCCATGAGAGAGAGCGAGAGAGCCCTAAAGGATGACGTGGCCAGAGGACGCAATGCAGCTGCCTTTTAAAAAAGTGTGGGGGGTGGACGCAATGCAGCTGCCTTTTAAAAAGGTGGGGGGCGGGGGGTGGAGAGACAGTACAGGGCTTCAGGCTGTTGGCCGCTGCCCAGCAGATCCCCAGCACCCATACCGCACTCCCCCCAGCACCCCCCGGAGCCATCCCTGAGTGCAGAGCCAGGACTAAGCCCAGGGTACTGCTGGATGTGCCCCCCAAGCCCCACCAAAAAAATTAAAAATGAAATAAACCAAAGGTGTGTGTCGTGGAGTGGGGGAGGGGTTAAATCCTCTTTGGGACCGATATAGAAAGATTTTCCCGGTGATACCTTGACGTGGACAAAGCGGCCCAGGAGAAGCAGATCTGGAGAAATACAAAAACAACTTGCTTTTGCCGGGGCCTGAGCATAACCTGAGTCTTCAGAGTGTTGCCAGCAGGCCCTTGGCAACAGACTCCAGGCTGTGTCTTAGACATGCCCCCTCCCCCCCGGTGCACACCCTCCCCTCCCCCGCCCCCTCCCGGGAGTCTCCCTTCAGCTTCCCCTGTGTTTTACTCATCAAGATTGGGAGAAAGCCATGCCGAAGATGCGATGTGACTTGGGAGCCTGCTGCAGTAGAATGCATACATACGTACACGTACACACATGCATGCACGCTCCTACACGCACGCACACTCCTGTATGCTCATGCATGCACACATTCACGCATGCTCCTGCATGCATGCACTCCTGCATGCACATATGCACACTCCTGCACACACACTCCTGTGTGTTCCTTCATGCACACACACATACTCCTACACAGTTCTGCACATATGCACGCTCAGGTATGCTCCCACACGCACATATGCACTCACGCACACTCGTGCAAGTTTCTACATGTACACACCGTGCATGCACCCTCATGCATATTACTGCATACATGCACCAGAATAAAAGCAGCCTTCGGGAGGGAGGGTCAACTTTGGTCTTACTGGCCCCGGGTGACTGCTGTCTGGCTTACATTGAACGTTCCTGCCTATGAGTTGGAAGTGTTGGTTCCAGAAGCCAAAGGGAGGCCCAACAGAGGGACGCAGTTCCTCCTGGGGTGCAAGCCACAGGGAGCAGGTGCTGGGCATTTCCTGCTGGTGGCGTGCGTCTCATCTTTCAGTTAGACATTGGGCATTTTTGATCGCCTGGTACCCATTTCCTTCCAGATGTGAAAGTGAAGCTTAGCACGAACTGCAAAGATGCTCTGGAATCCAACTACCTCAGCCCTGAGACCCTTTCCTTGGAGTCTGCTGGGTGAGTGTTACCTGTTACTGTCGTCCAGTGGGACAAAGCCCATGTGGGCCCCGGGGGCGGCCCCCGCCTCAGCCCCCCCCCCCCCCCGCCATGGTCCAGGGGCATGTCCCCCAGTATTCAGAGCCTTGTGGGGGATTGATTAGCAAGCAGATTCCCTTCCCTACCTGGAGGTCCTGAATCAGCGTGGCTGGGTCACGGGCACTGTAGTGAGTCCAGGAAGCCCGGGTGCCCTTGGGATTCAGACTGGGAGCTTGGGTCCCGCCTTGCTGAGAGCTTCAGGAAACACAAACAAACAGGGATACTTCTGTCCTGTGGGGACCCGAAAGAGGTCTCCAGAAGACTCCTGCTCTCTGTCCTCCGCTGGTGGCATTTTTTGCTCCTCTCTTCGGGGGGTGTTGTAGAGGGGCAGCCCTGATCTTTGCCTTCTATTCCCTTTACTCGTGGTCCTTTTCCCTGGAAGCTTCTTCATGCATGCCTTGTGTCGACCTGCCTTTGCTTTCTCCTTCTGTCTTGTGGTGGCCTGGTTTGCAGTTCATCAGTGTGTGTGTGTGGGGGGGGGGTGTTCCTCGGGGGGACAAGGGTCCCACTGTGCCATGCTGGGAAACTTCTTGGTCTCCATTTGCCCCCCCCAGCCCGAGATACTCCTGGACACCCCGCTTCTGCCTTCCGGTCCCCAGGACCTCCAGAAACGAATCCCCAGTGAACAAATCCCCATCCCCCACCACCCCTGGCCATTCGTCTTTTAAAAGTGATTCCGTACTGGTGGCTGGAGAGATAGTATAGCGGGGAAGGCATGTGCCTAAGATGCAGACAGCCTAGGTTCAATTCCCCGGCACTCCATGGTTCCCTGAGCACCACCAGGAGTGACCCCTGAGCCAGGAGTAAGCCCTGAGCACTGCCAGGTGTGGCCAGTAATAATAATAATAGTAATAATTATAATAGTGATAAAAGAAAAGTGATTTGGGACCGGAGAGAGAGCACAGGGACCAGGACACTAGCCTTACACATTGCTGCCCACAATTTGATCCCTGGCATCATATAGGGTCCGCCTGAGCCCACTAGGAATGACCCCCCTGAACACAGAACCAGGAGTAAGCCCTGAGCATCACCAGGCATGACCCAACTCACCCCCTTTCCCCCTACCCCGCTCCCAAAACAAGCAATTCATTAGTGAACCTGCATTTTCATAGCCAGAGAATATTTCGGGCAGTTGTTTCTCAGAGCACATCCACATCCACGGCCACACCCCAGGGGGATCCTAGTTTGGATTTGCGGGGGACCAGAAATCCTTGGGCCTTATTGGTTGGTTCTCTCCAAGCTCCGTTGCCTTGAGCTCCGTCTCACACTCAAAGTAAGTCTCAATCTAGTGGCCTGTGAAGCACCGCGGCTCATCCGTGTTTGTCTTCTTCCAGGGCTCGTCAGCCTCCTGCTCAGGATCGCCTGGGTGCTGCCGGGTAAGAGATTCCCCTCGGGGGTCAGATAAAGATCAGGGTCACTGTGCGCACACAAGCCTACCACTCGGACATTCGATGTCCGCTCCCACATCTTTGCCATCTTGTCGGAACCATTTTTTTTTCTCCCTCAAATCATTTCTCTGGAAGGAAAGAAAGCAAGCAGAATGAGCCCATGTGTCTCCCTTATAATAGTGAGGAATCTGCCTGCCGGAGTCAGAGAAGCCAGTACAAGGGTTCAGGCGCTTGCTCTGGTAGCAGCTGAGCCTGGTTCCATCCCTGGCAAAGGGCCGGGAATATTCCCCCGAGTACCACTGAGTGAGGCTCGAGCCCCCTTGCCTCCCACAAAAAGAAATGAACACACTTTAAACTCCGGTAACAGTCTTCAACTCCAAACCTGCTCGCCCGGTAGAATGAGGACCAGAGAGAAATACAAAGGGTTTAGGTGCGTGCCTCGCACCAGGCCAACCTGGATTCCATCCCTGGCACCACATATGGTACGTGGGGCCCCGCCAGCAGTGAGATCCCTGAGCACAGAGCCAGAATCAAGTCCAGAGCATCACTGAGCATGACCCCCAAACCCAGAACAAAAAGTGCAGCAGGAATCCTCGGGATGGGAGTAAGTTGCTAGGGGCTGAGCCGCTTCTCAAGGGCTATCGGCTGAGGCGGGGTCCAAGCGGAGAGCAGGGCATGGCTGAAGGCCATCTGGGTATTTCGATCCATCGAGAGTCAATACCACGCTGGCCAAGTCCAGGTCTGTTGGCCTGGTGCTGTGTTTCCGTGCCTTGGTTTTGCACAGTGTGGAAACGGGCTCCCGGTCCTAAATTATTTGAGCCCCTTGGTTGGTGCCCCTCGAACCCTTCCTTTCTGCTGATGTCCAGGCTGCAGCCTCAGTGGGGTAGAGGGGGAGGGGCCAGGCCTGGTGGTCCCAAGCATGCGTGGCACTGTACCTGCCACCCAGCCCAGGTCCCCAAGATTATTGCTTGTCTTTCTTTTCTTTCTCATTCTATCCAGAATCTTCCGAAAAGGCTTGCACATTTAAGATGAACTTGCGTGACTTCCGGCTGATCTTATCGTGGGAGTTTAAGGGCCACGAGCTCGCACCCACCCACTACACGCTGTGGTACACCATCATGAGGTGGGTTTGCCGGCGCCGTGGTCTCTTGCTAAATATGTTGGCTCTCTTTGATGCGGGGCGTGGGGATGCTGGGAATTGTGAGAGAATGCCTGAGCGTGTGTGTGTGTGTGTGTGTGTGTGTGTGTGTGTGTGTGTGTGATTCAACGCTCTGAAAGTCTAGAGACAAAACGCCCTTCCAGGGCCTGAGTGATAGTACAGCAGGGAGGGCGTTTGCCTTGCATGCTGCCAATCTGGGTTCAATCCCCAGCATTCCATTGGGTCCCCCAAGCACTGCCAGGAGTAATTTCTGAGTGCAGAGCCAGGAGGAACCCCTGAGCATCGCTGGGTGTGACCCAAAAAGCAAAAAAGAAAACAACAACAACAACAAAAAAAAAAAAAAACGAACAAAAAAACCCCCGATCTTCTGTTTCCATTCACTTGAACTCACCACAGTTATTTTGACCAAGCCCTGGTGGTCCCCATTGGAGGGTCATGGCCTCAGCAATCAGAGTGATGCAAAGGGGTGGGGGCAGAGTGATAGCACAGCAGGTAGGGCGTTTGCCTTGCATGCAGCTGACCGGGTTCGATCCCCAATATCCCATATGGTCCCCCAAGCACTGCCAGGAGTGATTCCTGAGGTCACAGCCAGGAGTAACCCCTGAGCATCGCTGGGTGTGAACCCCCCCCAAAAAAAAGAGTGATGCGGGCTGTTTGCCACCACTGTCCCTAGTGCAGGCCTTCGAGGACTGTGTTTTCTGAGGCTGAGAGTCCAGGGAGCTGGCCACCCCATTGGCTCAGCTGCCCATCAAGAACCCACCCGTTCCGAATCAGGACAGGGAGACCCAAGCCTGGCGGGGGTCTGTGCACAGCTCTGAGCTCCAGGCACGAACCTTGGCCTCTGTCAGAACCTTCCTCTGGGCCACTGCTGCCCAGGTCGGGCCGAGCGGAAGGAGCCTTCAGCCCCTTCTTCCACGGCCCGCACCTCAGTCCCTCCTTCACCCCAGCAGTGGCTGACTGGGCTTCTAGCCGAGAGTGAAGGGCCCTCGGGAGCTACCCCTGGTCCCCGGTGGTTTCTCTCTGGTGCTGGCCTGGTGTGTGGCCCTCCTGTGTCTCGGACCTCAGCTGTCAGACAGCTGTGGGGTGGTTCTACAGTGGAGGTGACGCAGGACTCCGAGAGAGAGAGAGAGAGAGAGAGAGAGAGAGAGACAGACAGACAGACAGACAGACAGACAGAAACAGAGAGACAGAGACAGAGAGACAGAGAGAAGAGAGAGGCAGAGACAGAGAGAGAAAGAGAGACAGAGAGAGACAGAGAAAGAGAAAGAGAGTGGCTGGGGTCTCAGGGCATGGAGGGTGGCCAGGGGTTGGCAGGGGAGACAGGCCCATCTAGAGACGTGGCCACGGGCACTCAGGCTCGTTCATTTCCTCATGACACAAATATTTACTGAGCCTCTGTCCCCCACATCTGGGGTCCAGCCTTGAGCCCAATCCCTGCCCCCCAGGAAGCAGGCATTATAAAAGGAGACGGAGACCCCGGAAAACAGAGACATAAGGGACAGCAGGTCTGCGGTATGAAATGGAAGGGCTGAGAAGGAAGCCTGGGACGAGCGTGGACAGGTGGGCAGGGGCAGGGGTGGGCCACGCCTGCCAATGCTCAGAGCTGTTCCGGCCCTGTGCGCCAGGGACCTGAGGGGTGCAGGGTCAGTGGCACGGTGAGTGCCCTTGGACTAGCTCTCTGACCGGATGTTGCATTTTATTTTTCAATTTATTATTGTTGTTATTATTGTTTTGTTGGGGAGCGGGGACTACACTTGGGAGCGGTGCTCAGGGCTTACTCCTGGCTCTGAGCTCAGGGATCACCATTTGCCTTGCACATGGCCGACCTGGGCTCATTCGCCGGCATCCCATAGGGTCCCCCAAGCACTGCTGCCAGCAGTGATTCCTGAGTGCAGAGTCAGGAGTAACCCCTGAGCATCACTGGGTGTGACCCAAAAAGAAAAAAAACAAAGAAAAAGACAAACAGTGCTCGGGGGATCATACAGGGTGCCGGGTTACTCCTGGCTCCGCACTCGGAATTATTCCTGGTGGTGCTCGGGGGACCATATGGGATTCTGGGAATCGAACCCAGGTTGGTCTCATGCAAGGCAAATGCCTTACCCGCTGTGCCATCGCTCCAGCCCCATGATGTTTTTCTTTTATGGTTTTGGGGACATACCTGGCAGTGCTCAGGGCTTACTCCCAGCTCTGTGCTCAGGGATCACTCCTAGTCGTGCTCAGGGGACCCTCTGGGGTGCCGGGGATCAAACCAACAAGCACCCTACCCATACATCGTACTCTCTCCGCGGCCCCTGATGTCTGTAAAGAAGGTAGTTACGGACCCCCGGAGAGAGTGGAGAAGTGGGGTGCTCAGCACGGCCACGCCCAACCCCCTCTCTCCCATTTCTTTTCCTTTCAAAGCAAAAAGAAGACCATGACGCTGGTGGAGGACTGTGCGCACATCACCAGGGCGTTCTGTGACCTCACAGACGTGTGGCGAGTCATGGGCGAGACCTACATCCCCATGGTGTCCCGGTTCCACGGGAACAGGACGCTGGACAGCTGCATGGGGGACATCTGGCTGACCACCAACAGTGAGCACCCCCGCCCCGCCCCGCCCCACCCCTGCTCTCTCTTCTTCCCCATCCACATCACCCACCTCCGTCTCACCTCCTCGCTATAAAGCAGGAGTTTCGTTGGGTTGGTGGGTTTGGGGCTGGAGCCTAGCTCGGGCTCACTCCTGGCAGAACTCGGGACCCCCGATGCAGTACCAGGGGTCTCACCAAGGGTCAGCAAGCGCCCTGTCCGCCACTCCCTGAAATAACAAAGGGTACCCTGGCATTTCCTACTCAAGAGCTTGGGCTCTTGCCCCTTCCTGGCTCGGGAGCACTGTGCTTCTCGGAGGGTCTGCTGTTTTGGCCCAGGAGGTAGAGGACAGGCCTTCAGAGCGTCTCCCTCGGTGCCCCCCAGGGCGGCAGAAAGCCCCGTGAGCTTTGTTTCGTAGCCAGCGGGGAAGCGGGGAGCGGGGTTCCGAGGCAGACATGGAGTTGCCACGGCCATTTGGGTCAGTGCTCCCTTGGATCCTGAGGGCGCCCTCCAGGGTCAGAACTCAGCAACCCTCTCTCTCACGAGACCCTCGGTGGGACTCCCAGCAGCCGGGGTCCTCTGCCAACCCCTCACTGCGATATCTCATGACTGTTTCCCAGAGGACGGTTTGGTTGCAAACTCCCTGCTAAAAGCAACTGGGTTGACTCTGCAAATGTGATTGGAAGAGCTGGAGAGGTGGAGTATGTGCTTTATGTCCTCAGCATGGCACGGTGCCTGGAGCACCACCCGCCGTGACTTCCTCTGAGCACTGAGCCAGGAGTAGCCCCTGAGCACTGGGCCAGGAATAGCCCCTGAGCACTGAGCCAGGAGTAGCCCCTAAGCACCACAAGGTGTGATCCACCAGCCCCACCAAAACAAAAGTGATTATAGCTACCGGATCCCCTGCAGTAGACTAAACCTGAGTGCCCCTGAATTGGGAGCCCCGTTAGGGGTGTGGGGAAATAGACCAGTAAGGATGGCCACAGAGCAAGGAAGGAATATACAGCTTAGAGACGGAGACATGCAACCGTGCAAGAAATCACTGACATAATCTGGGGCCAAAGAGATAGGACAGTGGGGAGGGTGTTTGCCTTGCATGCAGCTGACCCAGGTTCGATCCCCGGCACCCCATATGTTTCCCTGAGCACTTCCAGGAGTAATTATTGAGCACAGAGCCAGGAATAAGCCCTGAGAACCCCCAGATGTGGGCCAGAAACCTAAAGGAAAAAATAAAAATGGATTGAAGTAATTCATTTTTTCAAGACTCAAAAATGGTAAATGGTGCCACTATATATACCCAAGTTTAGGGGCCAGAGAGATGGTGCAGTGGTTAGGGCATTTGTCTTGCTTGCAGCCAACCCCAGTTTAATTCCTGGCACCACATATGGTCTCCTGAGCACAGATCCAGGAGTAGCCCCCAAGCACTGTTGGGTGTGACCTAACCCCCATTCCCCCAACCCCACTACCACCACCACAAAAATAAAGACCGGAATTTAACAGAAATGTTGGGAATGTGCTTAGGCACCAGATTTTTTAATCGGTATCTGGCAGTAGGTGTTAAAAATGTCTTAGCAGGCTCCCCTTCTGATCCAGATTTCTTCTTCAGTAAATTGTCCTAAGGAAGTTTACTGAAGTTTATGAACCAGTGCAAAGGTTATTTTTCTTAGCCTACCCATTAGTATGTCCGTTTGATCCGGAAAAATTAGGAGACAATCAAGGTGTTCGAAACAATGAAACCGTTAGATGCTGATATGGACACTTTGTGAAATAGAACTCACTGTGGCAACGATGGTGAGCAGAAATCAGACGGCTGTCCATAAAAAGGTGGAAAGAAGCCCTTTAAATTTTACGGGCCCAGTTGGGGTTGGAAGCTTGCTACAAGTTAGGGGTTAGGGGTGGGGCAATTAGGACAGAGAGGGGACAATGATAGTTGGAAATGATCACTCTGGACAAGAACTGAGTGCTGAGAGGAGGTAAAGGGATAGACATGATAAGCTTTAAGTGACAGTATTGCAAATCATAATGCCCAAAAGGAAAGAGAGAGAGAAAGAGGCAGAGAGAGAGACAGAGAGAGAGACAGAGAGAGAGAGAAGGTGCCTGTCATTGAGGCAGCTGCTGGGATGGACGTGACAGGAGGGAAACTGGGGACACTGGTGGTGGGAAGTCCACCAGTGGTGGAGGGATGGGTGTTGGAACATTATATGACTGAAACCCAATCTTGAACAACTTTGCAACTGTGTATTTCACGGTGATTCAATAAAAAAGAGAAAAATATTTTGTGGGCCACGGGAGAAACTGGAGCTATAGTACAGAGAGCTGGGAGGGCACTTGCCTTGCACACAGCCGACCCGGCTTGGATCCCCAGCATCCCGTACGGTTCCCTGAGCACCACCAGGAGTGATTCCTGAGCACAGAGCCAGGAGTGACCCCCGAGTATTGCTGGGTGTGACCCCAAACTTCTGACTTTGTTTTCTGAACAGTGGTTTTGGAATCACCCAAGTTTGAGATTGTGGGTTTCACTGACCACCTTAAGGTCACCATACACATCCCGCTGGGCGTCTCTGGCATTGTAGAGGACTTACTGTTCAGCGCGCCCCTGGTCATCGAGGAGTGGTCGGAGATGGTTGTGAAGAAGGTATGTGGTCACCAGTCCCCTGGGCCTTTTGGTTGCTTTTAGGGACAGTTTGAGAATTTGTGCAGTGGAAACAAAGGGGTCTTGGTCCGCGTGATCTGACTTGAGAAGAAAAGTCTCCAGCCCTGAGTTATTTTCTCTCAAAGAGTAAAACACGGGGCTAGGGACAGAGGGAGAGAGAAGAGGGACATGTGGTATAGACAGGGTGGAAGGGCAGATTCTAGCATGCCAGGGTGAGATTTTATTTTTCCCAAAGGGGTTCAAGGTGATCTCACCCAGAGGGGACATCTGGGGAGAACGTTTTCAAGTACAGATTCCCGGAAGGTTCCAGAATGTGGAGATCCCGCAATTGAGGAGGAAACAAGTAATCAACCAGATGGAGGAGGAGCAGCCAGAGGGGTAGGAGGAGAAGTAGGTGGACGTGATGTTCTGGTAGCTGTGAGAAGGTTCCAGAGTGCAGAGCAGCCGATGGGGCCAGCGGGGAGAGGGCAGTGGACAGCGGCGGGGCCGGTGCTGGCTGCACGGGTCTGGGCATGGTGACAGGAGAGGCCTGGTCACCTGGATTCCGGAAAGCCGAGGGCGGCCTGGGCCTAGCTCCATGGCTGTTAGGACCCGCCTTGCGAGGTTCAGGTGGCAGGTTCAATGCCGGCTGCGCACACCACCGGGCGTGGGATACTGGTAGCTCTGCTGTCCGCCATCCCGGCACTGCCAGCCCTTTCCTGCCACTCGGCAGCCAGGCGTGTGGGAGCCCCGCAGCCCAGCCGCCTCACCCCTGCTGAGCACCTCTGAGAGATGGACGGGCACCATGGCCAGGAAGACTGGGCCCGGGCAAATGGCACAACTGAGCAAGCAGACACCCCCCACTGAGGAGGGCCCCCCCCCGCCACCCCAGAACCCCACAAGTGAAAGACCAAGCACCCAAGCACCAGAGTCCGGTGTGAAGGTGACCACTGGGTATCCTAGTGACCATAGTCAAAGGAAGTGGCAGGTAGAAGGAAAATGAAGAAATTGGAGACAGGGAGGAGAGCTAATTCTAAGGAATCTTCCTTATTTCCTTCCTTTTTTCCTTCCTTCCTTATTTCCTTCCTTCCTTCCTTCCTTCCTTCCTTCCTTCCTTCCTTCCTTCCTTCTTTCCTTCTTTCCTCCCTCCCTCCCTCCTTCCTTGCTTCCTTCCTTCCTTTCCTTCCAATCCTTTCTTCCTTTCCTCTTTCCCTCCCTTTCTTTTATTTCTTCCCTCCTTCCCTTCCTCCTTCCTTCCCTCCCTTCCCTCCTTCCTTCCTTCCTTCCTTCCTTCCTTCCTTCCTTCCTTCCTTCCTTCCTTCCTTCCTCCCTCCCTCTCTTCCTTCCTTCCTTCCTCCCTTCCTTCTTTCTTTCCTTCCTTCCTTCTTTCCTTCCTTCCTTCCTTCTTTCCTTCCTTCCTTCCTTCCTTCCTCTCTTCTTTCCTTCCTTTCTTTCTTTCCTTCCTTCCTTCCTTCTTTCCTTCCTTCCTTCCTTCCTTCCTTCCTTCCTTCCTTCCTTCCTTCCTTCCTCCCTCCCTGCCCCCTCCCTCCCTCCCTCCCTCCCTCCCTTCCTTCCTTCCTTCCTTCCTTCCTTCCTTCCTTCCTTCCTTCCTTCCTTCCTTCCTCCCTCCCTCTCTTCCTTCCTTCCTTCCTTCCCCCCTCCCTGCCCCCTCCCTCCCTCCCTCCCTCCCTTCCTCCCTTCCTTCCTTCCTTCCTTCCTTCCTTCCTTCCTTCCTTCTTTCCTTCCTCCCTCCCTCCCTCCCTCCCTCCCTCCCTCCCTTCCTTCCTTCCTTCCTTCCTTCCTTCCTTCCTTCCTTCCTTCCTTCCTTCCTTCCTTCCTTCCTTTCTTCCTTCCTCCCTCATGTTTCATAAAAACATGAAACAGAAGATCTTTTCCATGAGAGAGTCCTCATGCTGGATCTTTGATTCCCACATGGAACAGGGCAACCACAAAGAAGCGGCCAGGTGTTTGGAGGGGAAGGCAGGGACAGGACATTGGTCTCAGTTCAAACACAGACCAGCCCCTCTGAGCTCCGGGCTGCTCCCCTGGGGATGGGAGGAATGGTTTCTTTGCAGATCGTTTTGATCATAAAACAGGTGATCGCCCAGGAGGCATGATGCAAGATATAAGGAAGAAATATGTTAATAAAATAAAATGATCTTATTTTTGCAAGATGCTCTTCTGAAGGGAGAGGGACCTGCCAGCAACTCTTGGCCAAGCCAGCCCGCGGTTCCATGCGAGGGCCTTGGCATGAGGTGCCAGGTTTACTCCCGACACCCAGCGCTCTCCAGGGGGGCCACATGCTGCTGCCAGTCAAGCTTGGATCAGTACTTGCTAAACATGTGTTCTGGCTGCTGTACTTCTCCTGGCCCCTGCAGGATGAAACCGTGACAAGATTATCTTCTGAAAGACAATCTTGCAAAAATGACATCAGAGAGACATTTTTTTCTCTCACTGCTACTTTTTCTCTTCCTTGGTAAAATGAATTTGCTAGACCAGATTTCATGGCTTAAAACTGCAGGGTGTGTGTGTGTGTGTGTGTGTGTGTGTGTGTGTGTGTGTGTGTGTGTGTGTGTATACACATACCTGTGGTTTGTGGTAAATGACTTGTTCCCAATCAGCCTACAGTGGTTTTCTTCCCAAGCCTGTGATACTGTTTATTTGTATTTGGGGGCCGCAGTGCTCAGGGCTCACCCTGGCAGAGCTTGGGGAACAATATCTGGTACGAGGGCTCGAACCCGGATCGGGTGAGTGCATGGCAAATGCCTTTACCCACTGTACTCTTTCTTTGACCTTCCCATGATAGTTCTACGCCTATTTAAGATTTGAAGACAGGCTCCCAAAGAGACTGCCACTGAATGAAATTCTCACCCTGTCTTACTGATTTATGCTTATTTTTCACAGCATAAGCCCAAAGTAAGTGGGAACATGACTGGAGATTTCTCTTACGTCATCGACAAGTTAATTCCGAACACGAACCACTGCGTATCAGTGTATTTTGGTCACAAAAATCCAGATGTAATACCAGCAATTAAGTGCACCCTCCTGCCTGCAGAGAATCCAGGTAAGGCCGCTCGCTCTTGCTCAGGGAACATGTAAAGAATCTGAAAGTTGGTGAATTGGGAGAGGCGAGGCCCTGGGTTTGCTTGTGGCCCACCCTGATGTGATGCCAACAGGCACTGCCAAGGAATGACCTCCCGAGCACCACCAGATGCGCCCCCCATCAAAGGCCTTTTTTAAAAAAATCTTGGCAGAACATACACTGTGAGTGCAAGGCTCAGGTTCCATCCCCAACTCTCAACACCAAACTAAGAGTAGCCCCTGAACACTAGGTGTGCCCCAAAAAAAGAACCACAGAAGTTCCAACTGTCTAATGTCACGGTTGGGTTTTGTGGTGTCTGTCCCGTCCTGGGCCTCACCAGCACTGCTCTCATTATCTCATCCCAGAGATACGTCTATCACTCAGGAAATGTCAAGGGCTTGGGAAGCGTGCCAAGAACCCATGCTTTGGAGCTGGAGAGATAGCGCACGGCTAGGGCGTTTGCCTTGCACACGGCCGACCTGGGTTTGATTCCCAGCATCCCATATGGTCCCCTGAGCACCGCCAGGGGTGGTTCCTGAGTGTAGAGCCAGGAGGAACCCCTGAACATCGCTGGGTGTGACCCAAATAGCCAAAAAAAAAAAAAAGAACTGGTGCTTCCAGTCACTGGTTACCATGATCTACCACGGCCCTTCCCCCCACCCCATGGTGGTCTCCTTCCCGCCCCCGACTTATCTCCCCCACCCCCGCCCCGTGCCACACTTCCCACTGAAGACCAGTTCTCCTGCCCTGCATTTCTATTGCCATTGTTCATTTAGCATTCCCCTATGAGGGTTTTTTTACATCCCACAGATGAGAGACTTCATTCTGAGTCTGCCCCTCTTCCTCTCACTGACTTTACCCTCCAGATCCATCCACGCTGCAGCAAATTGCATGACTTTATCTTTTCTGATGGCTGAATAGTATTCCACGGTGTGTGTGTGTGTGTGTGTGTTCGTGTGTGTATGTGTGTGTGCGCCAGAGTTTTCTGTATCCAGTCATCTGTTCTTGGACACTTGGGTTGTTTCCATCTGTTGGCAGTTGCGAATAGTGCTGTAGTAAACAGAGAAGTGCAGGTGGCATTTCTGCCTTGTGCCCTTGAGCCCTCGGGGTATATTCTCAGGAGTGGAATTGTTGGGTCATATGGAAGCTCAGTTCTCAGTTTTGTGAGCAATGTCCATATTGCCTTACAAAAGAGGCTGGATTTTTGGACATTCCCACCAGCAGTGAAAAGTGCCGGTCACCGAGACAGCCTGAGGGTGGAAGGGAAACTGAGGACATTGGTGGGGGATAGTGGGCACCTGTGAAGGGATTGGTGTTAGAGCAACATACGCCTGAAACGCAATCATAAATATCCTTGTAACTTTATCATTCATGGTGATTCCATTAAAAAAAAAATCAGAAAAAAATTTTTAAAGACCCCACCGATTGGATGAAAAGGAAACTATTGTTTAGAGATTAAAGGTTGCTCCAAACTCTAGAACTTAGGTCTAGCCGCAACTGTAGCAGATCATGCTCAATAGAAGGAAGCGTTATATTTGAAATAATAGGAGGAAATAAAGCACTCGTCTTTGGATTAGCCTGTGGAAAGACCCAACATTCTGGCTGAATATGAAAAACATATTTATTTGAATGTTGAAATTTTATTTTTCTTTTTGGGTCACACCCAGCGTTGCTCAGGGGTTACTCATGGCTCATGCACTCGAGAATTACCCCTGGTGGTGCTCAGGGGACCATATATGATGCTGGGAATCGAGCCCGGGTTGGTTGCATGCAAAGCAAATGCCCTACCCGCTGTGCTATCACTCCAGCCCCTTGAATGTTGACGTTTTTATTTCTTATTATTGTTTTTATTTTACCCACACCTCAGTGCTCAGGGGCTACTCCTGGCCCTGTGCTTATGGTCAGGGGTCATTCTTAGCAGTGCCAGGGACTGAAATGGCACCTCCTGTATACAAAGCATATACTCAATCCTGTAAACTCTCTCACCCATGAACTTTGAGGTCCTGATCTGAAGCCGGAGACATTCTGGGGGTGAGAATGCAAACTGAGAGGTATTACTGCTCAGAATGAACTGGTCTGGTCTGGTCTATAAGCTGAGAGTCAGCCAGCCTACCCGGTGGTTTTGGTGAGGGGATAGAGTGTGGATGGGCGGGGCTGCTGCAGCCATTACTGCCACAAGAGGGAAGGGCATGCTTTATCTGTGTCTCACTGGAAGCCTCTATAACATTAATCTCTGTACCCATGTTTCATTCCTCCTACAAGAAAACAGTCCAAAGGAGGGGGGTAGAACTCTATAATTTTTTCTCTGTCTTCAGAGAATCCGTCTGGACTCCAAATGGGTGGGTTCTCTTCCCCACGTCAAACAATTCTCCCACTCGGGCTGGGTGTCCCAGAGCTTTAACTCAGCTCTGACACTCGGTCCCTGACAAATGCTTCCACCCCATCCTCCAGGTTCAGGGCTCAGAACCACAGGAAGGCCCCTCACGTCCATGTCAAATGCCAGTGACACTTTCATGTGACCTCTGGGCTTCCATGGGACCAGCTGTTGATGGAGATTCTCACGACCTCCTCTTCAAATTTGACCATGTATGAGGGTGATTCACGGAGAATGGTTTGCTTACTGGAGCGTCCTTGTCACTCTGAAAGGAGATGGGGCTGGAGAGATAGTGTAGTGGGTAGGGCGTTTGCCTTGCATGAGACCAACCCAGGTTCAATTGGCACCCCATAGGGTCCCCTGAGCCCACCAGGAATAATTCCTGAGTGCAGAGCCAGGAGTAAACCCAGGTGTGGCCCAATAACCAAAAATGTAGATGGATGAAAGAAAGAAAGAAAGAAAGAAAAAAAGAAAGAAAGAAAGAAAGAAAGAAAGAAAGAAAGAAAGAAAGAAAGAAAGAAAGAAAGAAAGAAAGAAAAGGGGAAGGAAAGAAAGAAAGAAAGAAAGAAAGAAAGAAAGAAAGAAAGAAAGAAAGAAAGAAAGAAAGAAAGAAAGAAAGAAAGAAAGAAAGAGAGAGGGAAGGAAAGAAAGAAAGAAAGAAAGAAAGAGAGAGAGAGAGAGAGAAAGAAAGAAAGAAAGAAAGAAAGAAAGAAGGAAAGAAAGAAAGAAAGAAAGAAAGAAAGAAAGAAAGAAAGAAAGAAAGAAAGAAAGAAAGAAAGAAAGAAAGAAAGAAAGAAAGAAAGAAAGAAAGAAAGAAAGAATATAATGCCTGGGGCGGCTGGAGCAATAGCACAGTGGGCAGGGTGTTTGCCTTGCATGCAGCTGACCCGGGTTCATCTCTGGCAAGCACTGCCAGGAGTAATTCCTGAGTGCAGAGCCAGAAGTAACCCCTGTTATTGCCGAGTGTGACCCAAAAAGAAAAAAAAAATAGACTATAACGCTGGGTGGAAGAGATGAAAGAGGGAGGATGCGAAGTGTTCTCCCCACTCTGGCCACTCCACCCTCCCCAGCACCTCCATGCACCCACCACCCCAGAAGCCCCCCGCACCCTGTCCTTGACGGGCTCTACCCGGGCTGCCTTGCCTAGGCCAAACTAACACAAGCCTTGTCCACTGCTAATTGAGTCCATCCCTCGTCCCTCTCCGCAGCACCAGCAAGTAGGGGTGGGGTGGAAAGTGAAAGTAGTTACTTGCTTGGTTGCCCTGGCAACCAACCCACAACTCAAGGGTGGCGGGAGGGGCTGGTGAGTAACGCAGGACTGGGCTTGGCTGGGTTCAGAAGGTGAATTCTCGGGATCTGGAGAACAGAGACCAAGCCCCTCTTAGCCCGAGTTGCAGTTATCAGCCCTAAAAGCCCGCATCCCCCACCCATCCCCTAGAGACGGGTCAGCGGACTGAACTTCAGGTCCTTCTTGGGGAGGCCCAGGTGGCCGCAGCACCCCCATGGAGTCGTCTTACTCTGGGCTGCTTCGGCCAAGCGGTGGTCACGTGACCACGCTCAGCCCCGCCCCTTTCTGCTCCTTTCTGGGAACGCAGGGATGGGCGCCCGGGCTGAGACCCCGTGCGTGCAGGTGCCCTTGCTCTCCGCACACGCCGTGCCCTGCGTTATGCCATCTACCGCCCCGGGGGCCGGGTTCACGGCATGTTCCCTCTTGTAATCCAGACTTGTTAGCCAGACTTGGGGAACACGCAGGTTTGGGGTGTGGGAGAGCCCTTGGGAGACAGAGGCGAGCACTACTCGACCTCCGTGGGGAGCCCCCATAAGGGGGACTTTAGCCCGGGGTCTGGAGACAGCCTTCCCGCTGGTCAAGCCCTGAATGAAAGAAAGAATGAATGAATGAATGAATGAATGAATGAATGAATGAATGAATGAATGAATGAATGAATGGGGCAGTTCTTCCCACCAGACCTGGGAGGGGCCGTGAATTCACACACTCACGCTCTGGGGCGCCTAGAGCATGTGTGATCTGTGATGTCTTCTGGGCAGTGGGGACCCAGCAGGCCCTGCTCTGCTCACAGCAGGGGACGGACAAACAAGCCGAGAGCAAGTGCAGGTGACGTCTGCCAGCGGGAATAAGGACCGCGGAGCTGGATGGAGCAGGAGATGGTGTGAGGGGTGGGGGGGCTTCCAGGAGAGGGTGCCAGGGCGCAATTTTAAATAAGGAAGGCAAGCGTTTTGGTTTAGATTTTCTAGAAGCAGAACCAGAAACAGGAACTCAGGGTCAGCGGGGGGGGTGGGGGGGGGGGTGGGGGGGGGGTGGGGGGGGTGTTGGTGAACAGGTCAGGGAGACACCAGTCAGGTCCCATAACGTCACTGAAGCTCCAGATACATTTCAGGGGCAGGGGAATGAGACCCATCACTGTTACTGGTTTTGGCATATGAATACGCAATGGGGAGTTTGCCAGGCTCTGCCATGCGGGCATAGTAAATGTGGCTATTAAATATTCAAGGTGGGCTTCTGTTTTTTTTTTTTTTTTTTGGAGGGGGCGACATCTGACTATGCACAAGGCTTACTCCTGGCTCTGCACTCAGAGTGAGCCCCTGGTGGGCTCAGGGGCCCCTGTGGGGTGCTGGGCATCAAACCCAGGTCAGCCGCCTTAAAGGCAAGAGTCCTACCCACTGTACTCTCACTCCAGCCCCCTGACGGTGGGATTTGGCTGGGAGGGGTGTGTGCAGGGAGGGGGGCGTGTAGTTAAGGGGTTAAGGCACTCTCTTGAATGCAGCGAACCCCAATTCTGTCCTGGCTTCCTGAGCACAGTCAGGAATACTGCAGGGTGTGGCCCAAACACCCACCCCTACAAATACTAATCATCATTTTTTTTTTTTTCGGTGCTCACATGTGGAGGAAGGCTCCCATACCGGCCAGTGTGTCCTAGGATATAATGATATAACTGGAAGGCATTTCGCTTTAGGCTATGCAATTTGGTGCAGGGCTGGAGCCCAGTGGGAGGGCACTGGGCATGTATATAACTGGGGCCCTGGGTTTAATCCCAGCACAGGTTGGGGCGGGGGAAGAAATTTATGATGTTTGTTAAGGTGGTGTGTGTGTGGTGTGTGTGTGTGTGTGTGTGTGTGTGTGTGTGTGTGTGTGTTTGCAGGTGGGGAGCATACAGGGATCGAACCAGGGTCGGCCACGTGCCAGGCAAGCGCCTTCACCCAGGTGACGAGACTCTGGTGTTTTACAGTGTCTTGGGAATGCTCGCCAGCCTTTTCCCTCCAACTCTAGTTTCTCCCCACGCTTTGGCTTGCTGTCTTCTTCTGACATCTGACTGTACTTTTGTTCCCATCTGCACCTCATTTACTGGACTCGTTTTGAAATAAACTCACTTAATTTTCCATCCACAGAGTCATCGGTATATGGCAAGATAGGAGTACTTGGTTTTTCAGCTTTAATGTTGTCTGCCATCTTCAGCGTGCTGACTATTATGAGACGAACGGGTTATATTTGTTTAAGTAACGAGTCCCCCAAAGTTTTGGTATGTTGTTTTTGTTTTCATTTCCAACCTTTGATTTTTACTGTAGCTAAGGAATTTTCATTATCTACTTCAGTATTTTCACAAAGGAAATTCCACTCTCTAAAAAACACTGGGTATTTTTGTTTTTCCCTCCCGAGGTTCCCGGCTGTCCCCATAAACAGATACAAGGCATTCTGTGTTTTCTTTCCACACCACACTTTCCCCTCCTAATTTGAATGATCTTGTACCATATTGTTGTATCCATGCCTCACTTTTTCCTTTTCTTCATTTCCCAGGGAAAATGCGTTTAGATGGTGGCTTTTTCTTCCTTTCTCCTCTCTACGGCCATATTTAATAATGCTCTGTATACAAAAAAAAAAAAAGAGAGAGAGGCTGGAGCAGTAGTAGAGTGGGGAGGGCATCTGCCTTGCACTCGGCCAACCTGAGTTCGATCCCCGGCATCCCATATGGTCTCTGGAGCACCACCAGGAGTGATTCCTGAGTGCAGAGCCAGGAGTAACCCCTGAGCATTGCTGGGTGTGACACGCCTCGCCCCCAAAAAAGCAAAAAAAAAAAAAAAAAAAAAACCAGAAACGTCAAAAGACTAAAGAACTAATTTATAATGCCACAGGTAACATAAAGCCTCTACACGACTTCAAAGCTTAATCGCGTTGGTTTGTTCACATATATGTAGAATGGAGATCCCCAGAGGTGCTGTTCTTCGTGTGGTTTAATTGCTAGTGAAGCTAGGGATGGAGAGAGAGGCAGGTGAGGCTCTTGCCTCGTATGCTACCGACATGGATTTGATCTCTGGAACCCCATGGGATCCCCAAGCACGACCAGGAGTGACTTACTATTATAATAAGTACTATCATATTTAGAGATAATGTATTAGAATACAAAATTAAAATCAATATCTGTAATAAATACCTAGGATAGCTATCATTATTAATTATTATTAACAATAAGTATTCGTGAACTCAGCTACTTTGCTTATTTTCATTTTCACGCCGGGCTGGTAGGTGACTCCCATAGTTACAGATCACGCAAATTTCCGCGGCCCCCTTCAATGCATCCTGTGACATCGTCTCTCTGTTTGAGCTCATTTGCCTTATTCTTTTGTGTTTTTTTTCCCTTCTGCAGTGCCAGGGATTGAACCCAGGTCCTCACAAATACAAGGCAAGTGCTCTACTGCTGAGCTGCATATCTGGCCTCTATCCTAATTTTTTTTAACAGTCACTATAATTTTGGAGGGAGGGGCCTTTTGGGGCAACATCCAGAGGTGCTCAAGGTTTACTCCTGGTTCTGCACTCAGAAGATCACTCCTGGCAGGCTTGGGACCATATTTGATGCCCAGGGATCGAACTGGGGTGGGCCACAGGCAAGGCTAATGCCTTATCTGCTGTACTATTGCTCCAATCCCTACAGCCACTATTTTAAATATCCCCTCCACAGTTGATAAAATTATTCTCTGGGTTTTCTGGCTTTGATTCATGCAGATTGAGTGGGGTGGGGGGGAGGATTTTTAATGGAGAGAGTGTACTTTGAGGGACTTTCATTACAATTTGTTGTTTTGTTTGAGGGCCTTACCTAGTGATGCAGGGGTTATTCCCGGCTCTGCACTCAGGGATCTCTCATGACGGTACTCAGGGGACCCTATAGGATACCGGGATCAAACTCGGGTTGACTTCGATCAAGGCAAATGCCCTACTCGCTGTGCTGTCACCCCGGCCCACAATTTTTTTCTTTTTGGGTCACACCTGGCAATGCACAGGGGTTACTCATGGCTCTGCACTCAGGAATTACTCCTGGCGGTGCTCAGGGGACCATATGGGATGCCGGGGATTGACCCTGCTGTGCTATCACTCTAGCCCCCACAATTCATTTTTTAACTGAGCTGGCATGTGGGTGACTCAGGAGACGTAGTTGGCCTTGTGTTGCCTTTTGCTCACTCTGTGATCACAGGAATGGATGTCTGTGATCTCAGCAAGCCCCAGCTTCCACTGTCATTTATATTCATATTCACTCAGCTTTACTTGCAGTTGCATTTGACTCTGCCCACCTGCCAGCCATTGCTTTGGCCTTGAGGCCTTGGGTAAACACTTTTCCAACTCATTTCTTATGCAGCCTTAAGGTATTAAGCCCTTAAGCCTTAAGCCCTTAGCACTACCTCCATTCCACTGAGATAAAATTTCTGCCTGGAATGCCTCAACTGGCTCCTAGCCTTCCTCCCAGATACCCTGGCATTCCACTGGTCCCTAAAATGGATCTGAATGATACACCTGTTACAGCTATTCCTGTTACTGCGTTAACTCCAAGCCATGACAGAAGGCACTGTCATCTTGTCGGTATGGTGTTTCTCTACTAAGAACTGTTATCCACAGAGCACTCAGATGATCAGCCAAGTTGTCACAGATAAAAATAGCCCGTGTGAAAGTGCTTTTGTCAGTTGGAGAGTAAATGGGAATCTGCTTTCAACACCCAAGAACTTGAGCACCCAGGTAGCCTAAGGCTCTGTGAATTTTTACACCAGCTCATCCATGTAACTCATTCACAGACTAGTGAGGGTGTGGCCAGCCGTACTCCACATACAGCCCCAAAAATCTCTCTCCCGGTACCTCGAATCATTAGCCCCACTGGACTACTCAACATCTGCTTACTAACAGTATAGATTAATTACTCAGTTTTGAACTTGAAACCAGACAGTTAAATGGAACCATACAGTGAAAACAAATAAACCAACCATGATGATAATAATGATAATTATTTTTAAGGCACCCAAGAAGAAATCTAACAGGAAGTATTGTACAACTGGGGGCAGGAGGATCAAAGCTGGGGTCAGAGAAATAGTTTGAGGGTCCAGGATCCTGTCCTGCATGCAACTGACCCCTGTTTGATCTCCAGTACTACAAATCCCCAAGCACCGCCGGAGTGATCCCTGAGCACAGAGTCTGAACACCAGTGGGTGTGGCCAACCCCCCCCCAACACACATAGATCTGTAGCACTGTACTGTAGCACTCCCCTTGTTCATTGATTTGCTCGAGCGGGCACCAGTAACGTCTCCATTGTGAGACTTGTTACTGTTTTTGGCATATCGAATATGCCACAGGTAGCTTGCCAGGCTCTGCCATGTGGGCAGGATACTCTCGGTAGCTTGCCGGGCTCTCCAAGAGGAACAGAGGAATCAAACTTGGGTCAGCCACGTGCAAGGCAAATGCCCTACCCGCTGTGCTATCGCTCCAGCCCATACCAAGATATAGTCAAATGAACCGGAAATAGGGATCTGAGAGATAGTACAGCAGGTTAGAAGCTAATCTTGCCCACGGCCAACCTGGGTTCAATTTCTGGCACCACAGGGAGTCACCCAAGCCCTGCCAGGAGTGATCCCTAAGCAGAGAACAAGGAGTAAGCCCTGAGCACTACTGAGTATGACCCCCCACCCCAAACAAACAAAAAGAGCACAGAAATAAAAATCAGGATGAATGACAAGTAGGAATTACAGCTGGGGAGAGGATTAGCTGATCAGATAGTGAAATTGATATGGGGCCTCGCACCATACACGGACATTTCCAGGTGAAAAAGGCAGTATGGGGGTGGGGGTGGGGACAGAAATCAATGAGTTGAGCATTTGCTTTGCATGCAGGAGCCCTGAATTATGTCCCTGGAACCATACAGTCCCCTGAGTATTACCAAGAACCACCTGCCTCTCCCCACCCAACCCTAAGATCACTGTCACTGTCACTGTCATCCCATTGCTCATCGATTTTGCTTGAGTGGGCACCAGTAACGTCTGCATTGTGAGACTTGTTACTGTTTTTGGCATATCAAATACACAATGGGTAGCTTGCCAGGCTCTGCTGTGCGGGCGAGATACTCTCGGTAGCTTGCCGGGCTCTCCGAGAGGGGCGGAGGAATCGAACCCGGGTCAGCCGTGTGCAAGGCAAATGCCCTACCCGCTGTTCTATCGCTCCAGCCCTAAGATCAAATAAGCAAATAAAAGTGAGGGGCCAAGATCAGGGGCCAGGGTGTAGCTTACCAGCATAGCAGAGAGAGGAGGTCCTGGTTGGATCCTCTGAACCCTTCTACCCCTCCCCCTCCCAAAAAAAAGACGAGAGTAATAAATAATGAAGTCTAATCACTGGATTGACACACACTCTCTTTCTCTCTCTTAAAGAAATTTATTAATAAGTCAGCCTATGTATTTCTGGAGCTGTCGCCACTGGAAAAGATAGATCTAGTGGAAGTCATCCTTGTCAACAAAAAGAGAAAAGTGGAGCACAATAACGTGGATGATGATCACAACGATGACGAAAGTGACAGCCAGGATGAGGCAGCCGCTGGGACCAGCCCTGGCGGCTACACCATGCACGACCTGGGCCGGCTGCTGTCTCTGGCCTCCTCCTCCTCCTCCAGGACCGCGGACGGCCCTGAGTACCGGGGCTCTGAGGAGGCTGACTCAGTGGCGCCTGAGGCTGACAGGGAGCCCCTGGAAGTGGCCGGGCCTGGCCCCCTGCAGAGGGCCAGTGCAGCCTCGGAGGGGAGCCAGGATCTGCCACCCGGCTCCTTTGCGGAGGAGGACGTCAGCTCCACAGAGGGCTCTGGGGGCAGAATGCTCTTCAACGTGGACCTGAACTCTGTGTGTGTCAGGAGCCTGGAGGACGAGGATTCGGGCCAGTCCCTCATGCTGCAGATCCCAGGAGGGACCGTGGACCTCGAGGGCCCTGATGGAACGGACTCGGGCCCGGTGGAGGCCAGCATAGCAGGAGCATGGCTGCCCTCCGCTGAGGGCCTGTGGCTGGACACTGCCCCGTCTGAGGAAAGTGACTCTTCGTCGGAGTCAAACTTTAGCTTCGGGGATGGTTATATAGCCCGATGATTGCCGCACCCGTGGCCTCAGAGATGAACAGATAACCTCCAGGGCTCCCCACAACCCCCTAAACACACACACACACACACACACACACACACACACACACACACACAGAGTCCTGACTCTACTCAGGGTCCCTGGGGAGAGAGACCCTAGATCTCCTCCTTGGGCCATGGGGTGGGAAACGGCGCTGTCACATCTCCCTACTGATGCAGGGGATGGAGCAGTGACCGCCCAGCCTCTGACTGGCAGAGGCGGCGACTAGGGTGCCTGCCAGGGTTGCCAAGGGCTGGTCCAGGCCCTTGTAAGATTTCTGGGAAATCATTTCTTCAGGCCTGTGTAGCGACGCCTGATGGGCTTTCTGGCAGGAACCCTCAGCAGAGTGGTCGGGAAGGAGCAGGAGAAGAGGCGGGAAGACAGCCGGAGCAATGACCCGATGAGGGGGGCGGAGAGGTCATCTTGGTGTTATTCCGCCACCTCTGCTCTGAAAACAACTCTTCTGCCCTCCTCAGTTCCAGCGGGTGAGATGGGGCACATGAACTGACTCTAGGAACTAGCCGTGACAAAAGGAGTCACTTGCTGAGAAACACGGTGCCATCTTTTAAAGGAAAGAAGGGAAAGGACAAGGAGAGGGGAAGAAAGACAGGAAAAGAAAAAAAGAGGGGCTGGAACCATGGTACAGTGGGGAGGGCATCTGCCTTGAATGCAGCCGACCCCAGTTCCATCCCCCGCATCCCACATGGTCGGCCCAAATGGTGTAAGGAGTCATTCCTAAGTGCATAGCCAGGAGTGACCCCTAAGCATCGCCGGGTATGGCCCCAAAACAAACAAACAAATTTTTTAAAAAAATAAGAAAAAGGGAAAAAAAAAAAAGGGCTGGATCCCATTGTACAGCAGGTAGGGCACTTGCCTTCCACGTGGCTGACCTGGTTCAATCAACCAGATGGACTCAGGTTCCATCGCCTGCAGCCCATATGGTCCTCGAGTACCTGAGCACAGAGCCAGGAGGAACCCCTGAGCAGCGCCACCTGTGGCCACCCTCAACAGAAACAACCCAAAAAAAAAAGTTTATGCAAAAATATTTCTGGGTTTGGGAATAAATAAGCCATTAAAATCTTAGCCCTGCAGCTTAACCCTTGAAGAAGGGCTATTTGGAGCACTTCCTGTAGAAGGGGGAGAGAGTGCAGGGGAGTTCTAGAATGCTGTATAGCAATCAGTACAAGAGCACACGGGCCAGGGACTGTCTGGCTCCGTTTGCTTTCCCTGCATTTCCTCTCTGAGCCAGATTTCTTCCATTTTTGAAGTAGGGTTGCACTGGAGGAAATTCAAGAGCCTGCACTGCTCTGAGAAATATCAAGAAATACTCAGGAATAAAGATTCCCCTGGCGGTATGACACTGCACACACACAAGGGGTGTACAGGGGAGAGATGGAAATGTACGAATCCATCTGTGCTGAGGGTTTCCTCCGGCTCTGCTGAGGGATCCCTCCTGGGGACCAATGATGGGGATGAAACTGTAGTGGGCTGTGTGCAAGGCCAGCACCTGAACCTCTGTTCTCTCTCTCTCCCTCTCTCTCTCTCTCTCTCATCTCTCCCTCTCTCTCCCTCTCTCTCTCTCTCTCTCTCTCTCTCTCTCTCTCTCTCTCTCTCTCTCTCTCTCTCTCTCTCTCTCTCTCTCAGATTATTTTTATAGCTGCTCTAAAAGGAGAGAGCGAAGACAGGGGAACCATCACCTCAACCACGTGGCCAGCACCACAATTTGTGTTGCTTAAATCACCTTCAAGTGTGAGCCACCAGCGCTATGCGCTTGCATCACACTTTAATAATCTAATAACGTCCGGGGGGGAGGGGGACAAACCATAGCCACAGGCTATTTCTGATCCTTTGGATGCATCTATTTAAGAGATTTCCAGCACCTCCTGGGATAGTCTCTTGATGTTTGCACTTGATACCTTGTATACACGTTTTTAAATATATATATTTTTTAATTTTGTAATTATCCAAGGGATGTTGGAAAAAGAGAATACAAATATACTTTTTAATACAGATCTGGTCGTGCGTGCAGTTTTTTCTGAGGTTGGTGCATGCGCAAAGCTCTGTGTGCGCAGGCGCCGTCGCCACCCCTCGGCCAGCAGGTCCAGCCCACACCAGGCCACTGTTACATCACCCGAGGCTTCCTTTGCTTTCATCCGGTGATAAGGTTTAAAACCGGAAATCAGGCCTCGTGAGAGGCGCTGAGTTACTACCTGATCAACCACTTGGCTTTGGACTGCTGGCGGGGGAGAGAATGACAGAGGGCCAGGGGTGGGGAGACGCCCTCCCGAACGTGCTCGAGGGGCGTTTGCGTTTTAAAAATCAGACTTCTGGGTGACAGAGGAGGTCGCAGGGGGCAGGCTGGAGGAAACGTGAAGGGAGACCGAACCGTGTCCGGAAACACCCCCTGCCCCCCTCCCAGCCCCCCAACCGCTCACCCAGAGAGAACCAATCTCTGCGCTGGCAGTTTTAGTTTAATTTCCCCTACCTCGTTAACATCATAATATGCCTATTGTCAGGGACTCTTTGGCGGTGCCCGGAGTTCGCACCCGGGCTCTCGGGGAGCTCAAACCCGGGGCCAGTCGGGGGGCGGGGGGTGGCAGCCGCATGCCAGCAAGGCAAGCGCTGAGCTCCTGTCCTCTCTCTCTGGCCCCTTCGTTTGTAAGCTTTAAATGCAGGACTTAGCTATTGCGGGTGCCCCCCCGATAGGGGCTTACCGTGCCTACCATTTCACAGCCTGCTTTAGGCCCGGTTTTCCTCTCGAGGAAAGGACCCGAAAGATCCAAGAAGCTGCAGCTTCTTAGCTGTACCCACCCACCCCAGCTACGCCTGGGACCTTCGCGGCAAAGGGCGCGGGTGGAGCCGCCGGGGGTGTGGCCTGCGCGGGGCGTGGCCTGCGAGGGGGCGGGCGTGGTCTACGGGCGGAGTTCATGCGGGGGCGTGGCCCTTAGGGGTGTGTCTATGTGGGGCGTGGCCCTACAAGCCCCGCCCCCGCCTGTTTCCGGAAGCGGCTGCGAGCGCGGCCCAGGCAGCGCGCCCGGGCGCGGGAGTGGGGTCGGGGGGTGTGTGCCGGTGGCTGCCCGCGGACCCCACCCCCACCCCGCCCCAGCCCCCGGAGCATCTTCCCGGCGCGGCCATGGCGTGGAGACTCGGGACCTGGCTGGGGGTCTGTCTCCTGGTGTCAGGTGAGGGCCTTGCGGGGACGGCCGGCCCGGCGGACTCCCGGCGCAGAGTGACCCGCGCCCCGCGCGCCTCCCCGTCCCGGGCCGCGGGCGCTCGGACCCGGAGCCGCCGCGCACCAGGCTTTGATCTCCCCTCCTCCTTCCCGACTCCCATTTGTATCTGTTGGCAGGAGGTGGGTGTTGGGCAGTTGGTGGGGTGTTTAAC
This sequence comes from Sorex araneus, assembly GCF_027595985.1. Lineage (NCBI taxonomy): Eukaryota > Metazoa > Chordata > Mammalia > Eulipotyphla > Soricidae > Sorex > Sorex araneus. The sequence continues at coordinate 196,989,298 of NC_073303.1, forward strand.
GGGGCCGGGGGGGGTGGACATCGGGGCCACATTTGGGGGGCTTCTCCAGGCTCTGCGCTCGGGGGTCACTCCTGATGGCTCTCGGGTGATGATGCCGAGGATTGAACGGGTGTCAGCTGCCTGCAGAGCACATGTCCTAACACACCCCCCCCCCCCCCCCCGTCCGGTCTGCCCGGGCCAAGTTGGTGGGTCGTTTATGCTCTTGGCTCTACACGTGGCATGTGTTTGACGTTTGCTGCTAAGAAGGATTTCTCTCCCTGGCCCTTACATCGCGCCTTGCAAGTCCCCTTAGGAGATCAGACCTAATGCAGCTGCACTGGAGGCTCTGGATTCACTGCCAGCCACCCCCACCTCTCAGTCGCTGCACCTGGGTATGAATATTGTCCAGATGGCATAATTTCCATGGATATTCTCCAGGCTGCAGGAGCGGCTATTAATGCATCTCTCCTTCTGCACCCCACATGCCTGGGGAAATCGAACCGATTTTAGCTCCATTTCAAGAAATGGAGCTAAAATCCATGTACCCTCTCCCTTTCCCCTCTCCGCCTCCACATAACCCCCCACCCTCCCTGCTTCCCATGGCCCTTCTGGGAGATAGGTCTAGTAGATAAAACTCAGATTTCTTTTGGCTGTAACAACTGAATACAACTGAAAAATGTATCTTTTCTCTAAATGGATTACAGACTTGACATTTTGTAAAGACATTTAAATGTGTATAGCTAGATTAAGCAAAATGAAGAAGTTTGTTATTCCTGTATGCAAATTTAAAAATAATAGAACATGGGGGGGGGCGGAATCCAGATCTACCTTCCAGCCCCCTGAGCAGCTTCAACCACCATCAGTCAGCCTCTTTGAAGACCAGGGGACTGAGCTGGTGGGGGGATGGTGAGGTAAGTGGGCCTTGGCTGGATCCTGGTGGCGGCTGGGTGGGGCACATTGACTGGATCCTGGTTCATAGCAGCTGCTGGGTCAGAAGTTCCCACTTCGCCCCCTTGTTTTCACAGCCTCAGCAGTGGTGCCACCCCCTGAAAATCTCCACATGCATTCACTTAACTTCAAGAACATTCTCCGGTGGAAGTCACCTGCTTTTCCCAGAGGGAACCTCACTTTCACAGTTCAGTACCACAGGTGGGTCTGGGGCGCACTGGGCAGGAAGGCTTCAGAGGCGGAGGGTCCCCTGACTCCAGCCCATCACCCGTGCGATTGTGACAGGCCTCAGGGACCTGCCCTCCTGGCCCTTATTTGTTCACTTGGGGGCCACATTCGGCGGTGCTCAGGGCCGACTCCGGGCTCAGCACTCAGGGATCACTCCTGGTGGTGCTCGGGGGACCATGTGGGGTGGCCAGGGCTGGAACCCGGGTCAGTCGTGTGCAAGGCGGGCAGCGGAGCGGCCATGCTCTCTCTCCAGCCCCCCTCTTGGCTTTCCCTTGCCGTCTGGGTGAGTCTTGGGAAGGGCCCGCTGTCCTCAAATCCTTCTCACTTTCTCTTGTGCCGGTTCATGGCGATGGCAGGGCCCCCGTCGATTCTTCTATCAAGGCGGATGTCTGAAAATGTTACCTAGGGGCTGAGGAGAGCTTATTTGCATGAGCCTCCCCACCTCAGTGAGACCCCAGCCCTATGGGGTCCCACCCCTCCCCCACCCACCATCTCTGGATGTGGTGCAGGAGGGCCTCGGGGATCCCTGGTACCACAGGGCTCAGTCGGCGCTGCATCTTGGCCCCGGCACCGACCCGCCAGCCTGGTTGGCTAGGAATTGTCAGGAGGGGTTCTTCGGGCCCCGGGAGCACTGCTGAAAGTAGTTTCCCCCCTCCTCATAAAATAGCCCCAATCTCGTCCCTGGTTTCTCTACTTATATCACTGGAACTCAGCAGCTGCCGAGTGGACACTCTCCAAGAAGGGGCGGGGCACAAGGCACCCCCAACGCACCCTCCAGAAGGTGGGAGCAGCCTCAGTGCAGTCGGGTACACACAGTTGGCAGAGTGGGGGGTGACCCCCTGAGGTGGAAAATGAGACCACTAGGAGCTTTCTCAGTAAGGCGCTTCCTGCGCTTGGGAAGCAGTGGAGGCTTAATGAAGAGGGGGGTGGGGTGGGGGTCTTATCCCAAGCTGTGCTCTCCTGCAGCCCCTGGACCTGCCCTGCCCGGCAGTTTCCCCCTTGGCAGCCTGCCGCCGACAGCACAGGTTGACTGCAGGTGACAGGCCTTGAGGCCAGGTGCTGATGGGGTAGCAGGCCAAAGGCTGAGGAGCCAGCCCGTGACTCAGACACCAAACACAGACGCGCCCCGTGGCTCCCAGACCCCATAAGCAACACTGCTCAGCCCGGCTGTCGCTCCGCACGCATCTCCAAGGCCTCCTAAGTCCTGGGGGTTGGAATCACGAGAGTCAGTGGTTTGCTTCTCACTCCGTAGTTCGGAATTAGTTCAGGCTGACAGGTCGTTTTCAGAGGCTTGACTCCATGGCCTGGGAGCTAGTGCCGGGGTAAGAACACATGTCAGGCATGTGCCTGAACCCTGGGCTCCATCCCCAGTACTCCGTGGTCTTCCAAGTATTGTGGGGGCAGCCGTGGAGGCCCCCCAAGAATTTCTGCTAGAGCCCTAGAGTCCCTGGGCTGGCCGCTGGGAGTCCTGGCTCTGCCCCGGGGAGCCTATGCAGCACCATTTCCTTGGACTCTGGCATTGAATCACAGGCCTGGTTGCTTGGCCGAGCATCACCAGGAATGACCCTGGGGTCTTCTGAGGACCACTTGGCAGGCCCCAAACAAGTGTCAAATACTGGACAAAGAACTTGCAAATAGGGGCTGCAATAGTACAGCGGGTCGAGTGTTTGTCTTGCACACGGCCAACCCGGGTTCGGTCCCTGACATTCTATATGGTCCTCCGAGCACCGCCAGGAGTGATTCCTGAGTGCAGAGGCAGGACTAACCCCTGAGCTCCCAAAATAGCCTATGTGAAAAGTCCGCATAACGAGCAGTACTGAGCGGGTCCGGAGCTGACCCTGGGGAAACACTTCCTTGCCCTTTGCCGCTGCAGTGTGTGTTAGTTGAGCCACAGCAAAGAGTGGCTCCTACCAGCGTCAGTGTCTCAAACTGAGCCACACTGCCCCCCTTCCACGAAGCCAGCAGTCAGGAGAGCAGCAGCCAAGGACGAGCACAGCGTCCTGTCACCGCTTTCCCCTGGAGACCTCTGCCTGTCCCCACCACCCCACCCTTCTCTGGGTGAAAACCCCCTGTCTTCCTGCTCAGAGACACTGTTAGGTTTCTACCCAGAACAGCCCTCCCCACATTGCAGTTCTTGATCCCAAATTAAAAATACTTTCTTTAGGGGCTGGAGCGATAGCACAGCGGGTAGGGAGTTTGCCTTGCACGCGGCCGACCCGTGTTCAATTCCCAGCATCCCATATGGTCCCCTGTGCACCGCCAGGGGAAATTTCTGAGTGCAGAGCCAGGAGTGACCCCTGTGCATCGCCAGGTGTGACCCAAAAAGAAAAAAAAAATCTTTGTTTAGAATGACTTGATTTTTTAAAAATTTATTTATATTTTGGTTTGGGGCCACATCTGGAAGTGCTCAAGTCTTTGCTCCGAGGCTCAAACCAGGGTCAGCTGCACGCACGGCAAACACGCCCTACCCTGTCGTATCTCTCTGGCCCGGGCTGGCCGAATGTGCAGACCACACCTGTACCTACAGTCGCCCAGTTCACTGGCTTTGCCTCCGGTTCTCTCCCCGCCCTCCCCTCCCCGCCCCCTCACACACTGTACTTCGTGCCCTTTACCCCGTCATATTCATCATCTGTTTCATAAGAGAAGGGACAATCTTTTACAACTCCTGGGGAACAGTTATCGAGATCAGAACCTCAGAGAGCAAAACAGTACTTTTCAGTTTTTTCCAAAACAGTATTGGTCCGTTTTCCCAGGGGCTCAGAAAAGGTCATTCTGAGACTTCCTTTCTTCCTGCAGTGACTTTTCCAGCATAATTTGATCTATAATTTTATCTTATTTTATTGCTGGGGAATGAGGGGTCCACACCCAGGGATGCCCAGGGATTACTCCTGGTTCTGTGCTCAGGGATTGCTCCTGGCAGGCCTGGGGGGCCGTTTGGGGTGTCGGGGATCAAACCCACATCAACTGTGTGCAAGGCAAGTGCCCTACATACTGTACTATCTTTCCAGATACAATGATTTTATTTTTAGGCTTATTTTTGTTTATGGGGGCCATACCCAGCCGTGCTCCAGAGCTACTGGCCCGGTGCTCAGAGATCATTCCTGGTGGTGCTCAGGGGACCAATGTGGTGCCAGGGATTAAACCAGAGTCACCTACAGACAAAATGCCTTATCCCTATTCATTTCTCCGGCCTTTGAGTCTGTGTTTTGACCTTTGTGTTATGTCCACCGGCTCTAGATAGCTCTGGAGGTTTTCACTGTAGCAATGAACCTTTTGTCTCATCTCCCTGTGGGTTCTGCTATTGTTCTACTGGTTGCTTCTTGTATCCTGGAATGGAAGCATTTGGTTGGGGGTGTTGTCTTCAGGAGAAAATTTCCAGGGATATGCTAGGAGCCAGAAGCCAAGAGCCAGGACCTGGGAACCTGCTTTCCTAAACATAGGCAAGCAGAACCAGCAGTGTGTACCAGGGAAATCAGCCTTGTGCTGGGTATGCCCTTGAACAGGAAATTTGATCTGAACAAATCTGATTAGTTAGTCTCTGTGGCTCTGCAGAAAGCTTAGCCTGAGCTGTCGCACTGCACAAACTCTCCACTGCCATATGCTAGGGCCGAGTGGCCAGGGAAGACTCCCCAAAGCATGAGGCTGGACTGGTGATTTGCACATAGAAACCTCCAGAACCATGAGCTGAGATGGAAGTGGCTGCAGTAATTACACTAACCTAGATTTTAGGGAGAAGAAGCTAGCTCCCTGCAGGCAAATGACCTAGGGAAAGAAAAGATATTGTACAATCACCTTCAAAACTAACTGTATTTTAGCCAGTGACGGCTTTTTATTTATTTTATTTATTTATGTATTTTTTACTGTTACTGTTACTGTTTTTGGCATATCAAATATGCCACGGGTAGGTAGCTCGCCAGGCTCTGCCGTGCAGGTGAGGTACTCGGTGGCTTGCCGGGCTCTCCAAGACGGACAGAGAAATCAAAGCCGGGTCGCCTGCTGTGTGTTCACAAAAAGGGAGGGGGGCAGCAGGGCTCTATTTCTCCCGCTGCCCCTGTTCGGTAGTCACTTCCCCCACCCCGGGGAGGCTGATGGAGATGGGCAGGCAAAGGAAGGACCGAGTGCCAGGCTGGTCCTATCAGTTGCAGTTTATTCCAATCTCCGTTCCCATTCTGCTTCTCTCTCTCCCAAGCCCCGCTCACTCTCACTTCTTTCGCCTTGTGCTCTGCTTCTGTGTCTTCTCCAGTACTCTGTGTGTTCCCCCCTACTTCTCCTACAGTCAGTTTATATAGCAATCACATAGGTTGGTAACACAAAGGTGGGTGGGAACATTAACACATCAACAAAGAGAGGTAAGACCACTCCTCAAGGACAAAATCTTATCTAAGGAGATTACTCCAGATTACTAGGAGATCTGCTCAAGGGTGGGATCCAAATAAGGGTGTGTCGCTTTCTTCTTTCCTCAGCTAGTAATCCATTTAAATAGTTGTAAATCTACTTCTGATATTTCTAGCAATGTCATTCTGTATGAGCACAGTAAGAGATACAAACTTAAAGTTTGGTTCTTCCTGAGGACATCTCACTATACATTCCAGATGACTGTCCTCAGGCCAGGTTAATCTTCCTAACCCCAGCAGGGTCCTAGTCTCGTCGTCGTTACTTTTGGATCATGACAGCATTTGTCTATGACCATGCTCTCAACTTATAGTTGAGTATTGTGGCTTTGGCCTGGCCCATTTCGATGCCAGGATAGCTCACAGCTTGCCGTGGGTCTATTCCATCCCTCGTCGGGACCCTGCTTTTGGGGTGTTAGGAACTAAGGGCAACTGAGTTGAGAAAGCAGATGCCCAGGAGTAAATATTATTGGAGTCAATCAACTCCCAAGTTACAAAGCATAATATTAACTGTCTGCCTGTGTCCATACAGAAAGGACATTGCTTTAAGGTTAACTATGCAAAAGACATTAACTTACAAGTTCAGAGTCCTTAGAAGGATCTGATCTTACAAGACAACAGAATCTGATTAGGGAAAAGGTTATTAACTGGTTGGAGAGGAGCATGCAGAGAAGAGTTTACAGATAAACAAAGGAATGGGAGTGTCTTGGGAGCACTGTGATGGGAGCTCCAATAAACCTAAGTTCCAGGCAGCAAGGCTGACAGGACTAGCCCTCTGTTCTCCTACAGGCCGTGAACGCCCTACCCGCTGTGCTATTGCTCCAGCAAATCAATGAGCAATGGGATGACAGTGATACAGTGATAGTAATTTATTCTTTCGAGAAAATGACTACATAAAAGAAAAGATTGTATATGTGTATCACTCCACATCTGCCCTCTGGGGCCGTTACTGTGTCTTACCTTCACCTCCATTTTCACCTCCAAGAAAGAAAGGTGGATCAGGGAACTGTGAGTCAGAAGCCTCCCCATTTCACAGGCCAAGAGCTGGGCTTCCCCTTGGTTGGGTGGGAACAAGAGCCCTTCCCCTGGTTCTCAGGAGGTGCCATCACTGGTGGATGGGCCCAGACATCTCTCTTCTCTCCTACCCTGATCCAGGGCTTAGTGTTAGGACTCCAGTTCTGAGGTCAACAAGTTGTATACCGTTTTTCCAGTGCAGGAACAGAAAACTGTCAGCTGGGGCTCCTCCAGGTCAGTTTCACAGGTCACGCCCACCTCATCTGCCAATTCCTCGGGCCACGCCCACTGCCCCATACAGTTCCACTGGCCACGCCCACCTGCCTGGCAGTTCTGCAGGCCACGCCCATTGTTTCCAGAAACACATTTTCAGAACTGGAAACCCCAGGGTTGTTTTTTTTTATTTGTTTGTTTTTTGAATCACCATAAAAAAAGTCACAAGGCTTTCGGGTTTAAGTCTCAGTCATACAATGATCAAACACCCATCCCTCCTTCACCAGTGCACATGTTCCACCCAGTATACCTCCCATCCATTCCCCGCCCTTCGTGACTGATGATTTTCTTTTTACTCTCTCTTTACTTTGATACATTCAGTATTTCGACAGAAAATTCACTATTATTATTTGGAATTTTCCCCCAACAATCAGACCTACCGAAACGGTCTGTTGCTGAGAATGAAGAGCATGTGAGGTTTTGGATTTTTGGTTTTTTAGTAATTAAGTCCAGAGGAATTTCTGCCAGCAGTCACGTCACTGCAAGTTCTTACCTCTGGTTAGTGGGCGCTATAAGATGGTGATCACCACGCCGCCGCAGCCACCGCCAAAAGGAAAGGCCGAGAGAGAAAAACCTTTCCCCTCCTGGGGCAGCATGGGGCTGTAGCTCAGTTCATGGTGTTGAGGCATTTCTGCAAGAAGCCGCTGGGTGCGAAAAGTAGTTAGTGGGCCTCCGGGGTCATGGTCTTTTAGGAGTGGAGGAACTGTTCGTGTGCGGCCGCTCGGGGTCTCATCTGGGCCGAAATCCCAGTTCTTGCCTGCAATCTAGGGAGGCTTCTGACTCCCGGTTCCCTGATCCACCTAGGAAGGGAGGCCTCCCTGCCCCACAGGTTGAATACTCAGTCTGCAGGCCACGGGCTGATGCCGACCTGAAATTCCCCAATCTGAGATTAGCGAGTGGCCCTAATCGTTGGACCGAGACACGGGTCGTTTCTGAACTACGTAGTGCTAACCGATCAGTAAGATCCTGTGGAACGCAGTTTGGAAAAGGCTAATGTGAATTGTGTGTGCACACTCTTCATCAGAGCTGATGAGTAAGAATTGGCTGCTGGCAAGGCCGGGAGCCAGCTCAGAAAGGGCACGCCTCGTCTGCGCCAGCCCTGACTTTGTTCCTGGCACTGCCTGGCAGAATCCCCACTGGGCTTGAGCACAGGATTGCCAGGCTGAGCCAAGTCTGATTAGGGAGACCCCCCTGAGAGTTGCTGCTTGAGAGAACTTCTTCCCCCCAGAGTTCTAAGGAATTTGCTGTTTTCCCCCTCGCATTAACTATCTTCCGTTAGCCTTTGGTAGCAAGGGAAGTAAAGGTGAAATTTTACCTTTCGCAGCAAAATGGAAGGCACTAAAGGGAATTCCGTAAGGAGAATTAGGACAGAAAGGAAAAGACAAACGTTGGGTGATTCACTCAGGTGCAGCCCAACGAGAGAAAACTGATAAGCAGATAAAACAGAATATAAAGGCAAAAAGCAGACAGACTAGAACTAAGGAGGTCTGGGGGTGTGTCTCAGTACAATAGCACTTGCCTTGGTCATGTGAGATCCTGGTTTTGATCCCCAGTACTGCAAAATAATAATAATAATAATAATAATAACAACAACAACTAAGGTTAATTAAGGTTATGCAGAGAGTCTCTTGTCCGCATGCCTGGCTGTCTTCCCTGGGGCCCCTCGGAGGGGATGGGCTCCCGCTTCCCTCCCCACCCCGAGCAGAGCTCCCGGCAGCCGAAGACCACTGGAACCTAGCTATAGCCATGCTCCAGGCCCCTCTCCACACGTTTGGACAGGCCTCACGCATAAAGGTACCGGCAGAGGAACCCAGGTGTGTGTAATCCCATCAATGGCCAACATCCAGAGACTTAAAAGCAAGCTCCAAGAAGCACGTAGCCGCGCAATATCTTGTAGACTACTTCTCCCTCTGGGAGAAACTGGCAAGCTTCTGAGAGCTTCATGCCCACATGGGACAGCCTTGCAAGCTTCCCATGGTGTATTCATATGCTAAATCCAGTAACAAGCTGGATCCCATTCCCCTGACCCTGAAAGAGCCTCCACTGCGACATCATTGGGAAGGCTGAGTGGAGAGAGAGACTTCTAAGATCTCAGGGGAAGGACAAATGGAGAGGTTACTGAGCCCGCTCAAGAAATCGATTAACAGGATTTCGTGATTCGTGAGTCGTGAAGGTTACCCAAAGGGTGGGGCATTCCTAATTTTTTTTTTCAATTTTTGCAGCTATCACAAGTCCTTTCAAGACCAGTGCAGTCATATTAACTTGACAGAGTGTGATTTCTCGAACCTTTCCAAGTACGGCAACTACACGTTGAGAGTCCAAGCGGAGTTCCAGGCTGAGCACTCAGAATGGGTCACCACCGTCTTCTGTCCCGTGGATGACAGTAAGCCTTCCCTTCTCCTCACACCTTCCTCCTGCAGGTCTGCCCCCCTCGGCTGGCACATAAGCAAGAATTCTTTCCTATTGTTTGTTTTTAAGGGTGGGGGCGTGGATATTCCTGGTTCTGCACTCAGGAGTTAACTCCTAGCCATATGGGATGCTGGAGAGGATGTGGCTCAAATGACTGGAGCACGCGCTTTACATGCTGGTGACCCGGGTTCCATCCCTTGCACCACCTGGGCCACCAAACATCACCAGGAGCAGTTCCCAAGCACCAGGCCACGAGCAGCCCCTGAACACCACTTGGCGTGACCACAAAAGCCAGAATTATAACTCAATGGATGACATCACGTATTGTACAATTACGATAAATGAAAATGCTAAATTTACATGTGAACAAAACAGCGCTTTATAATAAAAGGCCAGAAGTTTCTCCTGGCCTGGGTTTTCCAATCACCAGCATGTGAGATGCGGGGGGTTGAGACAGTGACACTCAGAGACCCCAAGAGGCTCAGCGGGCAGCAATTACATGACGAAACTCCACGTGGTGGTTTCAGAGCCCTTGCTTACTCTACAACAATTGGGCACCAGCCATATGCCAGGTTCTTCGTGTTAAAAAGCCAACAGCGAGCCCAGCAAAGCCCTGTTCTCTCGGAGCTCCCGTTCCACAGGGGCGGGGGGGAGACAGAACAGGCAGGTCATCTTGAAACAAGAAGATGCCCCTTCTGCCAGGTCGGAATCAGCTCCCAGAAAGCAAAGCAAGAACCGAGCCAGGGACTGGGAGGAATGGCCCTTGACAGAGGCGAGGAGGCGATAATCTCTCTGCGGGTGGGGGTGTGTTATTTTATTTTATTTTTGGGTTGGGGGCCATACCTGGCAATGTTCAGGGCTTACTCCTGGCTCTGTGCCCCGGAATCACTCCTGGGGGTGATCAGGGGACCATATAGAATCTGGGGAATCAAACCCGGGTGGGCTGCATGCAAGGTTAGCGCTACCTGCTCTACTATCACTCCGGCCCCCAGAGTGGGCATTTTAAAGTCCTCTATGAAGTGAAGGGACCAAGAACCTGAATATCTAGCAGACGAGCATTCGAGAGGGAGCAGCTTTGCATTTCACTGGGAAAAGATATCTGGTTAATTGTATACGCTCAACACCAAAAAGAAGAGAATTGTTGTTTATGGCTTGCAACCCGACAGAGAGAACAAAGAGATTCATCCAAAGAAAGGGGCGAAAAAGAAAGGAACTACAGCCCCACTCCCCAAAGGTAGCTTCTGTAGAAGACACAAAACCACGTAGTTAGAATGACTCCAGATGCATCCGATGTTACACTACATAGAAATGACCAAAGCCTGTGTCACCGAGTCCAAGGTGTTCAGATTTCACTGAGAATTTTGTTCTTGTGGGAGCATGCTAGGAATCAAAGTCAGGGCTCACAGGAAAACATGAGCTCCTCAGCCAACCTGCATCCCCAGACAATCAGATTTTGTTTTTAAAGAAACAAAAATTCAGGGGCTGGAGCAATAGTACAGGGAAAGGGCGTTTGCCTTGCACACAGCTGACCCGGGTTCAGGTTTAATCCCCGGCATCCCATATGGTCCCCTGAACACTGCCAGGAGTAAGTCCTGAGCCCCGCCCATTGGGTGTGCCCCCCCCCCAAAAAAAACAAGTAAAACATCCAGGCCAGAGAGATGGTACAGAAAGACACTTGCCTTGTACACAGCCAACCTCAGCTTGATCTACAACATCACACGGGGTTCCCCGAGCATCACCAACAGTGAGACATGAGTCAGGAGTTAGAACTGAGCATAGCCTGGTGTGACCCAATCCTACCCCACCCACAAAAATAATTTGAAAGGAAGTATGCTACCAGGCTCTAAGTATACTGACTTGGCTTAGTCCCTCGGCCTCCAGATGGAAGAGGTTTTCGGATTACAGAGGCCCCCGTGGACCACTGGGCCTGGGGAATTGGGAAAAAGAAACGTTGCTGATTGTCAAATTTGAGTTTTAATCACCTTTTTTTTTTTTTGAAAAAAAAATTTTTTAATTGAATCACCATGAGATACACAGTCACAAGCTGTTCATGACTGGGTTTCAGTCAGACAATGTTCCAGCACCCATTCCCTTCACCAGTGTAATCTCCTTCCACCCATGTCCCCAGTTTCCCATCCCCTAGAACCCATAGCCTGCCTCTGTGGCAGACACTTCTCTCTCTCGCTCTCTCTCTCTCTCACTCGCTCAGTCCCTCCCTCTCCCTTTCTCCCTCCCTCCCTCTCTCCCTCTCTCTCCCCCCTTTTGTAATTGCCTCTTTGTTTTCCTCTCAGCTGTTATCGGGCCTCCTGGATTGAAATTAAAGGCCCTGGGCAATTCCTTGCATGTGCTCTTCTTAGTCCCCCAAGTTGAGAACGAGCCAGACTCATGGAGCATGAAAAACTTTTACAACGACTGGGCTTACAACTTGGAGTACTGGAGGAACGGCTCGGATGAGAAGGTAAGCCCGGCTGGAGCGTGTGCACTGCGGGCCGAGTTCCCGCCTCTGGGCTCCGTGTTGCTCTGAGACGAGGCCTCGCGAGCACATCTGTCTCACTTAGTCGATGCTTAGTTGGTCTTGGGACCTGAGGCAGGGTCACTGAGTGCCAGAAGCTCCCCAGGGAGACTCTGCAACCCCCACCCCACACCCCCAACCCCCGGCAGGGAAGGTACTGGAAGCTGAGAGGAACATTTTGGCTGGGGGTGCGAGGGACTTGGAGCCAGCTGACCCAGTGAATGACTTTCTTGTCATGGGCCCCTTACCCCGTGTACTCCCTGCCCCACATCCCAGTCGTGGCCACAGGCACCTCATCTCTGTGGACACCGGATGAGTCACTTCTTGTCTGTCTGATCCCATCCCCGCCATATCCTCTTTCCTCTGGGGGAATGAGTCCTTTTTTATTTATTTTGGGGGACCGAGGTGGGTTTGGGGCCACACCTGGCAGTGCTCAGGGGCTGCTCCTGGCTCTGTGCTCAGGAGTAACCCCCAGCAGGGCTTTGGGGACCCCGTGTGGTTCTGCAGATGTGGTCGCTGCTGCTGCAGACAGGGCAAGCGCCTTAAGGCCGGGCTCCAGAGACCCTTGGAACACTCGGGCTGTTGGCGCGCTCTGACAGCCTGCCGTGCTTCTGTGGGGCTGGAGAGACAGTACCGCAGGGAAGGTGTTTGCCTTGCATGTGGCTGGCCGGGGTTCGATCCCCAGCATCCCGTATGGTCCCCTGAGCACTACCGGGAGTAATTCCTGAGTGTGCCCAGTCCTGACCCCAAAACAAAACAATGAAACACAGCCCTGTGGTCCTGTTTGGGGCGTCACCTTCCTTGTCTCTGCCAATGGGGCCCCATCACCCACTTCGTGCAGAAGAGGGGGGTGGCTGGGGAATTTGCGGGCAACTTCACAGAATTGTTGGGGGATTTCTGGATGTGATGGAAGCAGCGAGCCTGTCCCCTGGCCTCTGCCTGGGTGCCCCGCGCGGTCCCCTTTCCCTTCTGCGGATACGCCAGAGTTCCTTTTCCTCATCCTTGCTCAGGTTTACTCTCCCACGCAGTGCTCCCGAGTCGAGCACCCTTTGTGGCCCTACTGTGACTTTATGGACATGAGCTCTAAGGTCTTCCACGTCCTCCGGAGTTCAGGAAGAGGGCCAAAGCCATAGGACAGTGGTCAAGGCACTTGTCTGGACATGGCCGACCCAATTCAGTCCCGGGCATCTCATAGGGACCCCCGAGCCCAGCCAGGAGTGATCCCTGAGCACAGAGCCAGGAGTAAGCCCTGAGCACTGCAGGTGTGGGCACTCCCCCGCTACCCACACGCACACACAAAAGAGTTCAGGAAGAAGTGATCCCCCATGTTTATCACCTTAGGGATCAGTTTATGGGACAGATGGTGGTGCCCAACACATCAAACAGACAACCTCAGGAAGCGCACGGTAATATCTCCCCCCCAAACACGCCATGGTCTGTGGCTCATGGCACATTCTGGCTTTCGGCTGAGCCATTGGGCGCAGAAGTGAGACAGGCTTGGCCTGGGGAGGAGTGAGCTGTGGGGCCCCCCCACACTGCCCGCTCCCTAGTGCCCCCTGGCCCATGGGTAAAAGCACAGGACTCAATTTCCCTTTCACTGCTTCCCTAAGCTGTGGCCCCAATCCAGGCATGGGGCCGCCCACTGGCCCTCCCGCCCCAGCCTGTCCTGTGGGCGTCTCGGGCCGACTTGCCAAGAGCCACCAGAGCTGGCCTCTCCCCAGTCCTTTCTCCTGGGTGTCCACCATCTCCTGCATATGCCCCTCCCCCCATGTCCATGGCCCTGGTGTCGGAAGGTGGTACCCGGGGAAGGAGTTGGCCTGGGGGGTTGGGGCCCTGGTGAATGGAGTTGGTGGCCGTCATCAAGAAGGCCCAGACTGGTGGCAGGGGACAGAGGAAGGAGGGGGGGATGGGGTCTGCTGTCGCCGAGATTCTCTGTCCTATGTCCACTGGGGTGGAAATAAATGCATGTGGGTCTATAAAGATAGATAGATAGATAGATAGATAGATAGATAGATAGATAGATAGATAGATAGATAGATAGATAGATAGATAGATAAAGGAGGCCCAGAAAGTTCCTCAGCCCCCCGCTGCTGTGGGCAGAGGTCATCGAGAAGCAGGACAGGCCCTCGCCAAGTCTACCAGTGCCTCCGACTGGAGTGTCCCGGGTTCGAATGCGGAGAAGGAAGCTTAGGTCATTCATTATCCCAGAGTTAGAGCAGCCTGAAGGAACTAAGGCCCAGCTTCTCCCTTGAGGGTCTGTGTTGCTGAGAGGGTGTCTTTCGGAGCTGACAGATTATAAAGGGCTTTCAAATTTGTTCTTTCTTTCTGATGAGCCATAGAAACCCACAGAGCCGAGGACCCCAGGGGAAGTCGGACCCCACCCTCTACCCTCTCTGTTCACGGCTGGGTCAGCCCCTGAGCTGGGAAGCCAGTGGCAGAAGGTCTTGGGGTCTTAGGGTCTGCAGAAGTGAAAGCCGGGAGTTTTGTTCTGTTTACGAGTCATACCATCTGGGACCAGGCGGGAGTCCAGCGGGTCAGGCACTTGCCCTGCACGCAGCCGACCCGGGTTCAGTCTCCGTATCATCCCTCAAGTCCCAGCAGGATGATTCCTGAGTGGAGAGCCAGGAGTCCGCTCTGAGCACTGCCAGGTGTGGCCCCTCCAAAACAAAACAAAACAAAACAAACAACCAGGTCATGCCATTTTATTCAGCCTCTCCTACAGTCTGGACATGATGTCAGCTGCCCCAGGACCCGAAGGAAAACAGCCAGTGGGGCTGGCATATGACTCGGTGGCAGGAGGGGTGGCTTCAAGTGTGGGCACCACCCCCATTCAGGAAGAAGAAAAGACCCTGAGAAATAGCTCCGAGACCGGAGCACATGCTTTTCACGATCCCTCCAGTCCCAAGCCAGGAGTGAGCCCCAATCACTGCTGGGTGGGGTGTCCCCCCAGAAATAAACCCAGAGAGCCATCACCCCAGGGAAGGTTCAGCAGTCTTCATGGGAGTCCCCGTCCCCGTCCCATCATCCGCATCCCCGTCCTTCCTGGAAGGAAATGGGAACTGTCTTGGAAATGCTTTCTCCGTCTCCTCCTTTTTGCTGGACACTTGGTCGGTTTCTCCAGCTCAGGAAGATGCCCTCCGCGGGGGTCTCTGAGACTCAGAGGAAGCCCAAGTGAGCCAGGGAGCGGGGGAGGCTGCTGCGAGTGGCTCGGCTGGGGCCATTCGGGGGACAGAAGCAAAACTGGCTCTTTATTTTTATTTTTATTTTCATTTTTTATTTCTCCTGGGTCGGGGGGGGGGGACTGTGTAAAGGACAGTGGGCTGAGAGCCTAGTGCAGTATTTCTGCCAGGGATGTTCCAACAGGGCCACATATGAAAACTGTGTGAAAGGTGGCGGGAGTCGGGGGTGGCACAGCACAAGCCCAGGGTCCAGCCTCTAAGGGATGAACCAGAAGGGGGGGAAGCAAGTTCGGAGGGGGGGCTGCAGTTTGAGAGGTTTTTCGGTTTGGGTTTTGGGGCCACACTCAGGGGTGCTCAGGGCTCCGAGCTCAGGGATCACTGCCTGGCAGACTCCCTCCCTCCCTCCCTTCCTCCCTCTCCCCCTCTCTCACCCCTTCTCTCTCCCTCTCTCTCTCTCTCTCTCTCTCTCTCCCCCCTCCTACCTCCCTCCCCTCCCTCTCTCCCTCTCTCCTCCTGTCTGTCCCTCTCTCTCTCCCCCCTCTCCCTCTCTCCCTCCTTCCCTCCCTCTCACCCCCTCTCACCCCCTCTCCCTCCCTCTCTCTCTCTCTCTCTCTCTCTCTCTCTCTCTCTCTCTCTCTCTCTCTCTCTCTCTCTCTCTCTCTCTCTCTCTCTCTCTCTCCCCCCCCCCATCCATCCCCTCTTCTCCCAATTCCCAGTGTGCTACCAGAGGTCAAATCCAGGCCTCCGTGGGAAGTGCACACTCAGCCCTTTTCGTGCCGTCCTTGGTCCCCGGGTGGAGTGCGCTGGTGGCTTCCAGAAGAGGAAGCAGGAGAATTGCAGAACTGAGCCCTTTGTGGCCCCAGCCTGGGGGACAGCTGCTTCCCTCCTGGCCCCGCTCCGTGGGCTGCCGTGTGTGTTGGGTGGGGAGCGAGGCCCCCGCCTTCGTGGTGCAGCCAGCTCTTCCCCTTCCTCCCCAGTTTCTGGTGAAATGCGAGTACGACTCCGAGGTGCTGAAGGGTCTGGAGCCCTGGACCACGTACTGCGTTCGAGTTCAAGCGTTTCTTCCCGAATGAAAAAAACTGGGCTGTGGAGCCCGCCAGCCTGTGAGCAGACCAAGGACAAGAGTGAGTCCCACGCCCCCCCCCCCCCCCCCCCCGACCCCGACCCAGCTCAGGGTGGCCAGTCACACTGCCTGCTGGGAAGGAGGAATCCAAGGGTGAGGAACACAGAGCTTCCATTCCCCGCTTCTTCAAATGAAAATACCAGGGGACCCCGAGCCGTAGTGCACCAGGGAGGGCGCTTTGCCTCGCACCCAGGTTTGATCCCCACGGGCACCCCATACGGCCCCCCGAGCACCGCCAGGAACAATTCCTGAGTACAGAGCCAGGAGTAAGCCTTGAGCATCACCGGATGTGGCCCCCAAACAAACAACAATTAAAACTACCAGAGGACTAGAGAGCGAGTCCGGGGGTGGAGGCGCTGGCCTGGCATGTTGGAACCCCAGCACTGCAGCCTGTCCCCCCAAACCCGCGACCCCTACCCCCAAAAAATCCATCAGAGGATGGAAGAGAGCATGAGAGGCAGAAGCGGGTCTGGATACTGACAGAGGAGCCTCCGGGTGTCTCCGTGGCAGGGACCGGAGCTCAGCGCAGGGCACGTGACACACACATCCGCACGCAGGGGTCCCTTCCACCTGCGAAGTAAAGAGGAGCAAGATGAAGGTGCTAAGGGGGCCCGGCGGCTCAGAGCTCGGAAGGGGGCATTGAATCCCGGCACAATGCAAACCGTGCGTGCTGGGGGCCGAAGCCAGGGCATGGGGTCTCGCACCAAGCCACGGCCCCCGCAGCCCCCAAGCCTGTCCGGAAAGAAAGGTCTAGAAGGACTTGCTGAATCCTCACAGCAGCGGGGAAGGCACTTGCCTTATACGCAGCAGACCCAGGTGCGACCCTTGGCACTGTGTGGGTCCCCTGATCCCTAGCGGAGTGATCCCTGAGCACAGCCCAGTGTGGCCCCTAAACAAAAAATGCAGCACTGTAGCACTGTCGTCCCATTGTTCATCAATTGCTCAAGCGGGCACCAGTAACATCTCCATTGTGAGACTTGTTACTGTTTTTGGCATATCGAATACGCCAGGCTCTGCCGTGCAAGTGGGATACTCTCGGTAGCTTGCCAGGCTCTCTGAGAGGGATGGAGGAATCGAACCTGGGTCGGCCACGTGCAAGGCAAACGCCCTACCTGTGGTGCTATCGCTCCAGTCCAAACAAAAACAAACATCAGAATTAACCGAGAAATAAACGTCACGGCAGGTGTTGACCGAGCACGTGGCAGGGCGCTGCCCCTTGTACAGGCCCATTCAGTGATTGGAGTAACTCTCCCGAAGGTGCCCAGCTGGGAAATGACAGGGACGAAGCATTCCAGGCCCAGCTGAGCCCGGATTCTCTCCCCTCTAACGGATGCCCTGCGGCCCTGAGCACCGTGTCCCACATGGAAGCCGGGAGAGGTGCTCGGGCCAGCAGCATGGTCGGGGGGACCAGGAGGTTCTCCCCAAGGCCGCTGCTCACCTTCGGCTCCTGCCCAAATACCTGTCCTCGGCCAAGCAGTGTCTCCTCTCCTCGCCCCGGCCCATGGCCTCCGTGAAGGAGTGTCTTCTCTCCTTGCTCCATCTGTGGCCTCCGCGAAACATTGTCCTCTCCTCGCCCCGACCCGTGCCTCTGCAAAGCAGTGTTTTCTCTCACCCTGACCCGCAGCCTCTGTGAAGGAGTATCTTCTCCATCAGCTGTGGCCTCGGCCAAGCAGTGTCCCTCTCGCCTCGCCCCAACCCGTGGCCTCCGTGAAGGAGTGTCTTCTCCTCCCCAATTCGTGACTTCCGTGAAGTGTCTTCTTCCTCCATCAATCCGTGGCCCCCGTGCAGCGCTGTCTTCTTTCTGTCCCCGCCCCACACAGTCCATGGTCTCCACAAAGCAGTGTCTTCTCTCCTCACTCAATCCGTGGCTCCCGCCAAGCCGTGTGTTCTCTCGCCCCCCCATCCGTGACCCCGCCGCCCCAAGCCGTGGCTTCCGCAGTGTAGCATCGTCCCCTCTCCCACACCAGGCGATTCGGGCGCATCCTCTCAGTCTCCCCGCCACCCACCTTGCCTTGGACGCACCCAGGGCCCAGCCAGGGGCCACAGGAAACCCTGGTCCCCCGCAGAGGGGCCTCATATCAGTGCCAGCCACGCCAGGGAGGGCCCAGACACGGGCATTGAACACGTGTGTGCTGAGGGCTTCGGGTACGTGCCAGAGCAGACTGTGGTCGAACTAACACAGGAAGGAGCGTGAGGAGGCTGCAGGGTGGGACTGTGGAGGGGCCGCCCGGGGCAGGGGCTTCCCTCCAGCCAGCTCGCGTGGCCTGCACTCGCCAACAAACACCGGCAGACTTGAGCCCACCCGCCCCCGGGGTCCTCATCCATGAACCAATCTGCAGCCGGGTCAGAGGCCATAGGAAGCTTTTAATTTTTTTTTTTTTCTCCCCTGCATGGGGTACTTCCAGGTTGTGTTTCAGGGGCCACTCCCAGCGGAATGGCGGGGACTGTGGGCAGGCAGTGCCTGGAATTGAACTTTCGGCCTACTGCAGACACAACAGGCACAACACCCCCCCCACCCCGAACTACCTCCCCTGCCCTA